>NW_010390093.1:23800-33311 GCF_000710305.1 Buceros rhinoceros silvestris | reverse complement strand
CTTCCCAACACTGCCTGGTGCTAGTGAAATTGATCTGAAACCTGACTCAAAGCAAAAGGAAACCACTGGAAATGCTGTGTGGCTCATTTGAATGTGTTGGGTTTTAGCTGAACCACATTCAACTCTTCGCTTGTGAGAAAAGAGAAACTTAGTGCAGGAATTCACGTGAAAGCATAGATGTCAGCATAGAGAAACACAATAGTTTCCTCTGTTCTGTTACCAGAAAAGTGGGAAATCTTCTTCCTGGCCTTGCACCCTGTTTTCCAATATTTTGGGTAGTCTGAAGTGTAAAACCGAAGCTGTTGTCTCAACAAAATATTTTAACAATCCTAACATGGAAGAAAGCCTGAAGTGTTTTTGTCTAGGTTTGAAAGTTAGTTAAAACAAGACAAGTGAGCATTTTAACACATCCTAGTGTGTTACTAACAAACAAAAAAAAACCTCAACAAACCCACTTTGCATTGTTTTTCTGTCTATGTTAGCATAAATTATCACCTTTAAAAAGAGAACAGAAAAATCTAGTATCATCTGTGGATCACCAAACCAAAAGCAGGGTGAAGTGGATATAACATAACTGATTTCTTCTACCGTGGTGACTGATCTGTCCGTAGTCTATGGGGATGGTTTGATGGGTAGGGTGAGTATGTATCTACAAGTTACCAAACTGATTCCTCTTGAAACCACAGCTTGGATTACTGTGAGGGCAAACAAAGAAAGATGAGGACATTGTGTCAATCTTGTCTGCAGTGAATAAGAGCAGCCCATATTTAAGGGCTTGGTTTAAGACCTCCAGGTGTGTTCACTGATAAAGTCAGTCCTTTCCTCATGAAACCAATCCCATAGTTAACTGCTCTCCTTAAAAAAAAAATAAAAAACCCCCCAAACCCACCCCCCCAACTGTTCATAGTAACATCTTCCATTCACATATTCCTTTCATGAAGCAGAACAACAATTATTAGAGTAACAACAAGTTGCAGAAGCACAGATATTGAGTGTCACTTGTGCTACCTGGGACGTTCCTTTTGTCCAGTTACTGCAGTAGGGCTCAGATCTCCCATCTGTCCTGAGGTGTCTCTGTTGATCTCTCCTATTGGGGCGTCTTGAATGATACAAGATGGTTCTGTTCAGGCACTTGATTCACATCATACAGAACTATTACGAAGCATTATATCATATTAAGCAATCACTGAAAAACTTTCAAATCTTGCTCTGAAGGAAGTTTCATTTTTTCGCCCCAGCTATTTTTGGAGGGAGCGTTCCTGTAACAACAGTCAGCTTCAAAGCACTGGGACAACTTCTGCCTGAAGTGAGGCAAGAGACCTCTAGCCAAGATACTCCTTGTCGCATTTTCCATGTGTCCCAGAATGCAGTATATCCCACACATTTCATGATGGAAAGTTCTATAGCAACGTATTGTTATAATGAGATAACAATAATAATAACAACATTTCGCATTCTCAACTGGTGTTTATTCAGTTGAAAGTTAAGTCCCAAGTTACATGCATGAAAGACCTTTATTAAAGAAGACTCCATTTTAATATTTACTAACTTCTTATTGTCTGACTTGGCATCCACTGTGACATTTTTTTCAACCATAGAGGTTTTTCAAGGCTTTGTGCTCTTTGAGCAGGGTCGGGGAAAGCTCTGGATGGATTTCCTGTTTTACTTTTCAGGCATGCTAACGAAAGAAATTGCTCTGTAGAGCCTCATACAGACATCCGAAGGCTTCCTCAACCGTGCTGAGCTTTGAGGTACCTTGTCTCCCAGGAAGAAATGTACAGATAAGGGTAGGGAATAGCCTTGACTTTTTTCCCCCAAATCATGTGTAGAAAGGAAATAACCAGTCAGCTGGCTATTGCATTTCACAAATAATTACTCCCGTCAGTGGAACAGTGAAAGCTGAGAATCTTTCTTGCTGGCAGTGGAGACCAGCACAAAAAGGTGACTTTCCTGCCATCCTGGTCCTTCTTTTTTGGCCTTTTTTATTCTGCTGGGAGGGCAGGACATGCTACCTGAGGAGAGGCAAGGTGCGAAAATGGCTCTGCATTTTGCCAACGTAAAGATTACCTCCCTGGCATATTTAGCACAATAGCTACTGTTAAGTAGTAAACCCCAACTGCTTTGTTCAGTCTCTTCACAAATGTCATCTACCCGCCCTTTCCACACCAATTCACATCTCAAGATCATGTTGACATCACTCTGCTCTTTGCAGATACCTGAAGATTTTTCTCCGGATGAAATAAATGTTTTGCTATTCATTCTCCATCGTAAACCTGACACACCCACCCTAGAGGGAGGTCAAAATTATTCAGCTAAATCTGGGTTTAGTTCCATTAGAGAATGTGACTACTGGACTTCCAGATGAAGCTTTTCTTGAAAGAGTACCAACAGGTAGGACCTATAGCAGAACCACAGCATTTCTGCGGCCCCATTGGCTTTACTGTAGATGCAAAAATATTTCAGGTGATACTCACATTCCACGGTCCCTGGAGAAAGTGTTCTAGCACAAGATGGATTTGCATAATGTGCAGAAAAGAAAAACCACAGGGTGACCACGTACCTTCTAAAGGGCCGTTTACCAGCAGTAGGTGGCTGTTCACGGCCAGAAAGAAAAAGCTTTAACGAATCAGGAAGAAGTGTTCCCGCTTGTTAAATCCCTGACATGGATACTATGGAAGTAGGTGCACCACATCGGTTTCTATGCTTCTTCTCTTCTGTGCCTGGCATTTTTTGCTTTCTTTTTCACTAGGTGACCAGCCTTACGAACATCCCCAGCACTGGGGTTCTAAAATTAGTATTTTGTAATATTTGCTTTATGAGAGTCAGATTAACCAGAAATGAGAGGACAGAAAGCAGAGAGAGATTTCTCAACTCCTCTCTTTACTCACAACTCTCTCATGAAATCAACAACAATTATGCACGACTAAAGTCAGGAAAATTTTGCTAAGGAGGTGACGATGCTAAGCTCTGTTCTCCACCATGAGCAGACAGCTAGTCCTCCACATTCTCTCATGGCAGAAAATGGCTTTTTCATAAAAAAAAGTTACTCCTCTGAGGAGATTTCACCTTTTTAGTTTTGTTCTGGTTTTCCTTTTTTTTGTTGTTGTTGTTGTTTTGTTTTGTTTTGTTTTGTTTCAAAAGCAACCTTCCTTCTACCACTGGCAGTGCCTGGAACTCAATCAGCACCTCATCTGGAAGGATTGACTTGAGACATTGATTCTTGAGGTGCTGGATTAAGGCAGCAGGAGTGAGGCAGATTGAACCCATTTGTAGATTTGTCTCTTGGCTTTTACGCTACAGAAACCATTTTTACATTTTTTAGCTCCTTTTTTTCTGTCTAGCTCTTAAGAGAGAAAATGCTTTTCCCTGAGGTCATTTTAGACTCTGAGATAGAAAAGCGTATCTGTGGCCATTTCAAGGAGCTGATCAACTTAAAATAGAGTAGAATTTGATAATTTGGTGAATTCACTAATTGCATCCTTCTTTTTTTTTTTTTTGTGGTTTCATATTATGTAAGGATTTTGTTTAAACATATTTTGGAAACAAGCTCTTTTAGGTACTCTTGTGTAAGAAGATTGCTTATCCACTGCAGTGCAACAAGTGAAAAAAAACTGTTGAATTTTACTGTAGATATAATTAATACGTCTTAGTCTTTAAAGAATGTTAAAGCTCTATACTCAAAACTTTTCTCCTAGACTCCAAGTTATACAGAAGCCTTTTCACAACAATGCACAAAAGCAAAGTACCAGAAACTCAGTGGGCTCCATAAATGAAAAATGCCTGGAGAGATGGTGTGCAGCACAACGCCAAAAAAACATCCTTCGCTGTTTCTCTGCTAGCGAGAATTTGGCTAAAACAGAAGAGAGGTTTTCTTCCCAGCAATCCCTGAGTGCCAGTGCAATCCTTGAGAGCCATCCTCAGTAAAACATAAAAATGTTAAACCTGTCTCTGTAATGAATAAGGTCTTCTGGCACTGCATAAGTTACTTCCGATCATGGACTGTAATTCTGAGCTCTGCAGTGTTCACATATATACCTTCATTGGGGACAGCATCCGCAAAAACTTAAAGGTCTCTGGTTTCCATATGATATTTTCTGGCATAGATGGATTTTGGTCTGCACTGGAGTATTAGGATTAGAGTGCAGAGATAATAAAACGTCATGGCTTCTTTCCCAACCTGGGTTCTTCTTATTAGAATCACATGGGGATACAAACATCATAAAAACAGTAAATCTGTTTTTATTTTAGTTATATTTATTATTTGTACATGGGATTCGTTGTGAGAAAAACAAATTCTAAACATGTATCAGCAAAGCGATATTAATAAATAAATTGCCAACACTAAGTTGACAGGAGAATTGCTTAGGTAAACAGCAAACTTTAAAAATCAGCCATTGGCTGGCTGGAGCTATTCTATAAAGCACATCAAAATCTGACGTGTAAGATGAAGGCATTTCTATGACAGTGCTGTTGAGGTTTGTATGCATGAAAGGTAAGAGCACACGTAGCTAGAAAAGAAGGCCATCAAACTGGCAGATCAAGAGAGCCCTGAGGACTAAGTCTAGTGAACGAGTGAAGGGAAGACCCCACCTTATAACATCAGGAAGAATATTATCTCCTAGGTTTAGACCTAGCTTGCAGGAGAGGACCTGGAGAAAAGCTGGTCAAAGCTGGGTGGGGTGAATAGACCTGACCACCAGGCTGCTAAAGGCAAGTCAGGCTGAGACGACTCGCCCATGGTGGCTGAAACAGAAGGCTCTGGCTAGAGGAAATAAAGGTCATGGTAAATCTTTGAACTAGAGGTGATGTCAAAACGTGTGAGGGAAATGGCAAAGAAACTGGCCAAGGCACTATCTTGGCTAGAAGAAAACAGATCCAGGGTAATGACATAGAGGTGGCAGTTTGCTTAAATAAAGTTGTCACTCAAAGCACAGTAATAAAGACAAGAATAAGGTCCTCTGAGTGCGAATATGCACTTCTGGCCTGACTGCAACCACAAATATTGTAGTAGAAAGATCAGCTCAGCAGTCGTGATTTGAAACAGAATAACCAGCTTCAGTACAACAGGGAGCAAACCTTTTGAGCTCTTTTCCTCTCCTTAATTGGTTTCTTTGACAGTGTTTTCCCTCTGCCTGTAGTAATCCTCTGATGTTTTCTCCCAGAAGTTTTCTCTGGGTTCTTGCAGCATCACTGAAATACATAAAGTAAGAGTGTCAAACCAGATCACACCTCAGAACTAGCTGTCCAGCCTCGGTTCCCCAAGAAAGTATTAATTTCTAGCACATGGCTCAACAGGTTAGCACCTTGCACTCAGATAACCACAGCTCAATGGATTTCTGAAGGACATGACTGACTTTTCTTGCCTAGACACGTGGGATAAAATAAAAACATCACTTTGTGTGGTTTACAAGACAAAAACTGCACACCTGCTTCTGAGGATTCCCACGCAGTGCATCTGAAGGTGCAAAATAACCCAGTGACACTGTGGGCTATACGCAGTGACTACCATTTTTAGACTCTCCACATTATGATCAAGTCTGAAACGAGTGACACGACTCTCAGTGGCCTCTAGTTATTGGATAGCCATAGACGAACTTGCAAGAATGAAGACTAATCTTAGGATGAAGAAAGACCTTAGATAACTCTCCCTACGGAGCATGAGCTGTGTACAGAAGAGGCTGCTCAGATTGGTAAGCAGAAACAAGGAGGGAGGCCAAGCATTTTAAATGCGTTTTAAACTGGGAGCTATGAGGACAGTGGCCCACCAGTCTGTGGTGGGAAAATGTCATGTGGCAGGTGGGTCAGCTCTGTTACCTGCATCATTTTTGCAGATGCTGCGACATGTGAAGGCTGCTGCTTTCTAAAATAAGAGTGCACAGGCAGGGGCGGGGATGCATCGTCCAGCCTCGTAAATGCTCTGTCCTATGTCCTACCCCATGCCCAACACCTCTCAGAGTCAGAAAAGGAGCTCACCTCCCTTTTCCCACTCCAGCAGGTTCTGGGGGTCCATGCTGCATGCCGAGCCGCAGCCCTGCTGCAGCCCCTCTGCCAGCCCCAGCCTGAGCCTAGAGGCCCAAAGTGGAGCAAAGCTCCTCCCAGCGCTGCCTTTGCTGGAGCCACACCACAGCCAGGGGCAGCTCCTAATTCATGTCCTTCTCTCAGCACCTAATACACTTTCTATTTCAAAACTTATTTGCTACAAGTTTTCAACCTGTTGTCACCGTATGGACACACGGTGCATTCACCCTGTCTTGCCATGAGTTTTGAATGGAGTTGGTTTATTCTAACAGGCATTGTTTCTCTCACCTTCATAAAGAAGCTGTACAAATTCTCACCTCACTGTTGGAAACAACTCTTCCATTCAGGCTGACCATTTCTCAAAGGGCCTTTTAAAGAAAAGAAAAAAGTATGTATTATGATCTCACAGCTATTTTCCCATTTAGTTTGGGAGCACCAGCACCACTCGCTCTTGTTGGTTCTGCCTGATGTTCATGTAAGCGTATGTGTGAGAAAGCTGGAGTATAAAACATTAGGCTAACATTTGGCATACGGAACAGCGTTGCAGGAATTAATAGCTCCAGCTTGCAGAGAGCATTCGTGTTGACCACTCACCTATTGAACTGTTATATTTAGAAAGATCATCTAAAGGAAAATCTCATAGGCTATTGAATTTGAAGCTGTTCCAGCTACTCTGCAAGGCGCTTCTTTTTTTTTTTTCTTCCTTTTCTCTCCCCTGCAGTGAAATTCTCCAAGGCAAATGGAGTAAAATAGTTTGCTGGAGGGGATACTTTACTTTCAAGATTTATTCCTTTGCGCCACAAATATAGCAAGGAAAAAAAAGAATCAAAGATAATAGCAAAAATCTTGAAAGAACTGGAGTTTCTTTTCAATTTCAGTATGAGAGTTTGACAGTCAAGCAGGGATTCTTTGTTTTATCATGTGAGGGGAGTTGATTTTTATGTTAGGTAGCTGCGATCGAACTGAAATAACTCACATTATTTTATTTTAATATTAATTGTTCTTCCTTTGATGCCATGTCAAGGGAAGAGCTGCCCTTCCTACTTATCTGAGACACTTGCTACAGAGGAATTGTCTGTTAATAATCTTGGCAAATACAACCTGCAAGCTTGTTTTGATGAGCTGTGATCTATACAGTGTAAATTATACCAAACCATTATGTACAAGCCTGTTCAGCATACCAGCATCATGTATTTATAGATGCTTGGTCTCTACTTTTCTCCTACCAATAGTTTGTATGTTGAGCTAACTCTTGCCTTCGTGTTTGCAGCGTGATGGGCAGGCCATCATGCGCACACCTTATTACCATCTGCCTTTCTCTGAGGGCAGAAATATGTATTATACTATTTAATAGTCTGTAAAATCCAAACCTGGGGGAATGTTTCGCTGGTCATTTCACCTCATGCATTCTCCTCTTTATTTTCACCGTAAAGCATTTGCCTGTGACTTTTCTGCCCTCACCAAGGGTTGATATGGAAAACAAAAAAATATGTGTTGTTATTAAAGAGATTCTTGCCAGGAGGTAAAAGAAAGATGTACTCCTATGAGATTTGCTTACATATTCTGCGGATTGTAGATAGTATAGCTTTACATTTATTGAAATTGTCTTTTCCCTCGAGCTCTAAGAAAATGTGCCTAAAGCTATTATCGCATCTATCGACTCTGTGGGATTTAACGGACGTGGCTCCTGCTCCCAAGTGGTTGGAAAATGACCTCTATGAAGCAAAGTTCAAGCAGAGTGAAAGCTCTGAGACTGAGATTAGAGACCTGTCAGTTGCCTGGTAGGATAAAAGTGTAAAATTATATGTGATGCTCAGTTCAGTCACATCAAACAGCTCAGAAATGTTTACTGAATGAACTACACAGTCGCTAATTACACTTTCCCCTTAAGTATTCACATTATCATGGGCAACAAATACCCAGAGAATCTGGAAAGGGAAAGCTGCTAATAAGTATGCAACAATTACAGCAGACATGGGTTTGCACTTTAATTTTCTTACAGTGATTATTTATAGTGAAGAGGCAAATTTGGCCTGTCGTCACACACAGCATCTCTGTATCTCTGTTTCAGGTCTTCTGAGAAAATGATGTCATAAACTTTTAAATCAAAATATAGCAACAGGAGCATATCTACTAACACTAAAATAAACTCTGCATTCCTCACAACATCGTAAAAAACATTGCCTTAACCTAGTGACCCTTAGTGACCAGCCTAGTCAGTATGGCCATATATATAATGTCTAATGATTACAGCAGCAATTAAAACCTGGTGAATCAAAGCGTGTTGGAATTGCTCTTCCACTTCTTTATGGAGGAACTGCATTATCCTTGTATAAGGTATTTTTTCATTCTTGCAACTTCCTATGTTAAAAATTGCCTTCCTCTTGATATTCACCTATTCCAAATTTTGTAACATAAAACAGAAGACTAATAGTGAAATGTCCTCCTTCCACAAGCAAGGACCCTGCTCTAAACTTTAACCATCGCCCACAAAAAACTTCGATCATGGACATGATCCAGAAAGCAAAAGCAAGATGCAGGGGGCCCAGGAATTTCTGAGATGAGCTTTGTAGGGCAGTTTTGGAAGGCTAACACGAGACACTTCAGGTGAGAAAGGAAGACAAGACTAGGAGAGGCTTTGTTGCTGGTGTCCACGTGCCAGAATCACAGAACGGTAGGGGTTGGAAGGGACCTGTGGGGACCATCTAGTCCAACCCATCTGCTAAAGCAGGTTCACCTAGAGCAGGTTGCACAGAATCACGTCCAGGCACTTTTTGAATGTCTCAACAGAAGAATCCACAACCTCTCTGGGCAGCCTGTTCCAGTGTTCTGCCATCCTCAAAGTAAAGAATTTTTTCTTTATATTCAGATGGAACTTCCCATGTTCCCATTTGTGCCCGTTGCCCCTTGTCCTGTCTCTGGGCACCACTGAAAGAGTCCGGCCCCATCCTCTCGACACCCACCCTTTAGATATATTGATAAGCATCAATGAGATCCCATCTCAGCCTTCTCTTCTCCAGGCTAGACAGACTCTCTCAGCTTTTCTCTGCAAGATGCTCCAGTCGTCTGATCATCTCTGTATACCTCCAGTGGACTCTTTCCAGTAGTTCCTTGTTTCTCTTGACCTGGGGAACCCAAAACTGGACACAGCACTCCAGATGTGGCCTCACTAGGGCAGAGTAGAGGGGAAGGATAACCCTCCTTTGGCCTGCTGGTCACATTCTTCTCAATGCACTCCAGGATACTACTGGCCTTCTTGGCCACAAAGTCACATAGCTGGCTCATGGCTAACTTGTTACTCACTGGGACCCCCAGGCCCTTCCCCGTAGAGCTGCTCTCCAGCAGGTCAACCCTTAACCTGTACTGGCACATTGGGTTTTTCTTCCCTAGTTGCAGGACCTTACACTTGCCCTTGTTGAACCTCATTAGTTTCTTCTCCACCCAACTCTGCAGCCTGTCCAGGTCTTGCTGAACGGTAGCACAGCCTTTGGGT
>NW_010390093.1:17944-23712 GCF_000710305.1 Buceros rhinoceros silvestris | reverse complement strand
CCCCCCCACCTCTCCAGCCTTGCCAGGTCTTGCTGAACGGTAGCACAGCCTTTGGGTGAATCAGCCACTCCCTACAGTTTTGTACCATCAGCAAACTTGCCGAGGGTTCACCCCCATCCACTTCCAAGCCACTGGAAGCCCATTGAGGCAACAAGGTCAATAATAAATCCACAGGGAGGGAAACCTGAGAGTGTCCATTTCCACGGGCATGCAGGCAGTGAAGCAATAATGAAGCTGTAGGTCGACAATTTATGGTTCCTATTTCTTTTTTTCTTCTTTCTTTCTTTCTTTGAAAATGTGATTATTTGGAATCATGCTATATTCTAGTCAGGAAAAAAAAGAATCCATTTTCTTACCTACTACAGTAGGTAAAAAATGATACACACTAAAACTCAGTTAGTTACACTAAACTGCTGAGCCAATCTGGAAGAAACTACTGTTTTGCCATCTGAATATTTCTACCTTCTACTCAAATTATAGTTTAGTTAAACTGTTTTACATTAGCAAGTTTATACAACAAATTATTTCACAGAAAGATATTTGCTGTAACAGTCATCATCGAACAAATGTAACTTTGTCTCTGAATTTAATATATACTTTCGCTTTTTTTAATTCTTGTAATTTTCTCAGATAAAAATTAGCTTTTTCCTGATCTCTGTTAATTCCAAATTCTGTAACATCATAAAAAAGCCTAATTAATAAATGCAGAATCTTAATCTTATAGAATATACTCAATAACCTGCTAGTGAAAAAAAATGGTTTTTTTCTCTCCACTTTCATATGATCTCTAAAACATGAGCTTAATTAAAATTGATCTCTCTTACTTGAAATCTTTACAGAGTGACTTAGAGAAACATGGCCTCAAACGCAGTTATTTGAATTTACATTAGCAGAAGATCTAACCAATAATATGCAATTGCTGTTACATCGTGTCATTTACACTTAATGCTACTGTCTCAGGCATTTTAATCACGACAAAGCACACATGGTTTTCAGCTGATTTTTCAGACTGCTCGATCAAACCCGCAGAAGTCTATAAACCATTGTACCTGGCACAGCGATCAGCACGCGGGACGGGTGAGTTGAAATTTTAAAGGGAGAGGGGGGGTTGCTCGATATAGATATTCTGGAGCAGGGAGAGTCTGGTGCTGAGTTCTGGGGTCCAGTTCACAGTTACAGGTCACAAAGGGCACATCCCGCAGTATGTTCCCTGTTAGCTGAATTAACCACACCATGAACTCTGAAGAATTAACCCAAGATGGCAGTGGTAGGCTTCGGTAGG
This sequence comes from Buceros rhinoceros silvestris, assembly GCF_000710305.1. Taxonomy (NCBI): domain Eukaryota; kingdom Metazoa; phylum Chordata; class Aves; order Bucerotiformes; family Bucerotidae; genus Buceros; species Buceros rhinoceros. The sequence goes on along the minus strand of NW_010390093.1, from coordinate 22,430 downwards.
CTGCACGTTTTAAGGTTCCATAACCAACCTTAAGGAATCTGGTGCAACCAGAAAAACACATTAAAAAAAAAAAATCTTTAATTTCTACCTGTGTCTGACTCTAAATGGGCAGTAGCCTCATTGATTCATTAGCTTCCCTAATGTCTTCTGAAATATCTATTTTATGCTTGGTCAGTTACTAAAAGTTTAAAATTTATTTGTTTCATGGACAGAGATGTTAGTTCTATCAAGAAAATCCAGAAATAGATGCCAGAGAAATTAAACCTGTACTGCAGCCAAAACAGGTTAAGGAGACAAGGACATGTTCCAAGACATCCACAGTAGCTGAGACAAACTTGCTTATGCAGAAAGAAAATTGTAAATATGTGGAAGTAAAGGGAGTACCTCTTCAACAGTGCTTTGCCAGAAGAAAAAAATCCCACTGCACTTTCATTGTCAAAGTTTTTGCCTTCACTCTCTCCAGCTATCTTGAAGGTAGATGCCTCAAAGACAGTCTGACATGAGAAATGCAGCTTAGGTGACTTAGCAGAGACCCCAAGGAGCAGAGAGAGACAAATCCACACTCTGGACTGGCTGATGTATGAAAAATACCTCAAATCTCTTCCATGCACAATCTGTTAACAGAATGTAACCTTAAACCCAATCAAATTCTGGGTGAGGAGAGGGATCGAGATAGAATGGACAATTAGATCATTAGATCATTAGATTTGGAAACCGTGATGAAATAAAGCACTTTAAAAAATGTGCACATATATTCCATGGCCAGAATTCAAAATCCATAAGAAGGCCTTTTGGAGATTATTTTTGTCAAACTCTGTCCTCCATGGACAATTTGCAGAGCTACCTCCGTACAGATTTTATGCAGTCCTGAATCCCTTCATAACTCTCCTATCCTTGATTGCACAGAAAACAAAAATGACCCATACTCTATTATTTGGAAATTAATATCCAAATTTTCCTCTCCACTCTCCTTGTTTTCTCCCTTCCCAGTACTCAGAGGGTATTAGCACTACTAGTGAAGAATGGCTTCTGAGTCTCCTGCTAACCACAGGCCGATGGCAAGCTGCGGAGATGCCAAGGTGAGTTCTGCAGCGACAGATGCCCACGTAGGTGCTGACAAGAATTTCTTGGTCGGTGCACATTTTCTGTGGTAGGGATGCTAGCGTATCGGACAACGTGACCTGAGGTAGATATAGCCTGGAACTAGATCCCGAAACAGCAGGTCTAGCTTTTGTTTGTGGGAATTTTCCCCATCTGTCTTTGACAATTCCTGCCCCCTGCAATAACAGCTGTGAAGAAGACATTTTCAATATATAAAAAAAAAAAAAAGTGGAAGTTCAATTTAAAAGATGGAAAGTCTTTTCGGGTGTTTTTAAACTCCTGTTTCATTTGTGTTTCATAGAAATGATTTTCAAAACATAAAGATGTGAAGGATGTGCCCTGGGCTTGACTTTCTGTGGACTAGGAAAGGGATAAATTATGTCTTTGTGCTGTAAAAGGTGATCTTTCCTCCCTACCAGCGCTATCAGCATCTGCAGGTCTGTATCCACAGGGAACAATTAATTTTTCTCCAAACAAGTTTGCTCATTAGAGTTTCTGACTACCATTTTATTTATTTCCAATAGATGGTGTCCTCCTTTCGTAGCAGATGTTGAAACTGAAAATAAGTTCCTTACACAGATGCTAATACAGTTGGGGAATCTCCAGCACAGCCTGTCTCCTCTTTGTGCTGGAACCAGTACGAAGCTCTCCCTCTGGTACTCGGGGGGAAGTTGTAGCTGGCTAATTGACAACCTGAGAAAGGACAGGTTGAATCTTCAACCTCTTTTTTTTATATAAAAAATGAAATATACACTGAAGTCAGATATCACGTGATGAAAACAGAAGCAGGTGAAAGCCCATTCCCTTCGCAGGTGCTCAGTATTAACTCTTTCCTCCTGGCAGCGTCACAGCCCCTCATCTGCAATGCTCTTCTGGCTCAGGCAGGGCCTTTGTGTGCAAAGAAAACGGCAATCTGCAATGTCCTCTCCTGCCTCCTCCATCTCATTTCTTTTCTTTCAAAATACTAATGTTCTTTGAAATTCAACTTTAATAATTCCCATCCTTTTGCTCTTCTTGATTCCAGTACTTCTGGGTGGTCGGGTGGATTGCTTATACCATCAGAAGAGAGGGCACAGCAGCCTCACTGCTTCCCTCATCATGGTCAGTTTGAGACAGTCCTCCAGGCAATTGAACAATGGCTTCTCCCCACCACAATAAACCACTTTATAACCCTTTTGTCCTATTCAAATCGACCTACAGGGCACATTTCAGTGACAGCTTAATTCACTTTCTCCCTTCCCTCGAGCTGAAAATTGTAGGGTGTTAGCTGCCCTATAACGTGACATCTATGTTGTGTTTCTCCTGTTATCTAGACTAAGTAAATCATGACAGCAGCAGTATAGTTGTGCGTTGATTTAAATGAAGAAATATGGTTTGATGTTAAAATAACTCCTCTAATTTATATATAGCAAAGCCTCACGCAACACCTTATGCCAATGACATCCCAAATCAAGGTGTGCAATCTTGAAAAATTGTTTGATTAACTTCTGTCTTGTAAAACATCTTCTCGTGGCAAGTACTTAAGCCTGCAAGAGCTGCCAAGTTCAAGCCAGTGTGGCTCGTGCTATAAGTCTTTCCGCGGTCCTTCGGGCCACTCCATAACAAGAGCTACCATATTGCTGTCACTGTCACTTCACATATCCAGTCTCTAAAGCTCTGTTTGTTGTTTCATTCTGTTCTATGTCTCCCCGAGGAACTTCTTCATTTTAATATAAATAGAGCGCTTCATCATGCAGTGCCAAAGACCCGTGGAAGGTACAACTCTCAATATTACCCACAACAATGCATACAGATGAATTTGGCAGCAGACTAAGGCCAACAGACAAAGGGCATTAATGGAAAGGGGCAAACTTCCTAACCCAAAGGCACAGAAGGGAAGAGTTTGAAAATAACGAAGGGAAGTGGAAATGAAACCCCCCCTTGTTCACCATGAGTTCTGTTGTTATTCACAAACACCACCAGAAGCAGATAATTACGGTCTTTGGTCATACATCGTGCATACATTGTACAGTACACATGTTTTTAGAGTTCATCTTTAATGGGGTTTTTATTTCAACATGAAAATTAATTTTTCTTCTGAATTGGGAGGATTTTTAAAGATTCCATAATACTTCTAAGCGAAAAATGTGTGTCTATTTTAGAAAACTATGTTTTAGAAAAATGTTAATTTTGGAAACTTTAACAGTTGTTTTTTAATGTTGTTTAAAACTTTGCATACTTTTCAATTTTTCCTTTTTTAATATGCCCATTTATTTCTTATTATCATATCCTTGATCATATAATATATGACATAATAATCTTAAAATAGGAAAATGAGGATAGGATAATGGGATTAAGGATGCCCTGGCAGAGGTATGAACCTTGATGTGTTGTGTGTTGATAAAACACACAAAAAGAGGCAGTTTCTAACACTTTCATATTAACAGCAAATAATAATAATAATAATTAATAATAACAATAGTAATAGTGCACTCCAACCACGGCATGGCACTACGTGACATGGTAGCTGCTACATGTTATGTTCTGGTCACCTAATACTTAGTACCAGGATAGCTTTTTATATTTTTGGAAGAAAGTGTCTCCTATAAAAGCGACACTTGAGATGTTTCAGAAGAGATGAATGCAATCAGGAGTTATTTTAGTTCTGCAGATTTACCTCTCACGTGTTGGTGTATAAACTCAGCACCACTCACAGGTTGGATCTCATCCCACTCTGTACGGAGTATCACAAGGAGATCAAACAAGAGTTGGGGTTTGCCCTAGCACTAGTTTCTAATGACTTAATTGCATTTAAACCACCTAGTCCACAACTCTTTGGCTTCAGTCTCTTACTTGGGCAGTATAACCATTTCTATTACATCCGTATGGAAACGCTTTGGGGAGCAGCTCCTACTTCCATATGCAGCGTGGCTGTTCCAGTTGGATGGCTTACTGCATGACAGTTCTTAGCATTTCTGCTTCCTTTCGTGCCCTCTGCAGAGCACGCACAGGTTACCTCGTATATTTACTACACTTTTTCAAATGCTACGTCTGCACAAATATCCCAGCCATTTGGAAATTGCTAATATCTAGTTACAAATTCACAAGTGGCAAATATGCAACCGTGAAATTCAGTAGTTACAAAGCAGAACATTTGCACATTGTAAATTCCTGTACATTTCTTAAGTTGCATGATGGGGAGCAGCAGGTGACATTATCCAGTTTTATGTGCACTTCACCTTTCTCTAACACCCCTCTCGCTCCCTTCCCTCCTACCAATTCTGCTGAAGTATAGAGTTTCATTCATTCACTTTAATGCTAAAACCCTTTATGCTCAAAAAAAAAAAAAAAGGACCCCCCCCCCCCCCCAACAACCCCCCACAAAAAACAAAAAAAACACCCAAAA
>NW_010390093.1:13526-17911 GCF_000710305.1 Buceros rhinoceros silvestris | reverse complement strand
CCTTCCTTTAAAAAAAAAACCCCTTAACAAAAAAAAAAAAAAAAAAAGCCCCCCCCCCCCCCCCCAAAAACCCCAAACAAAACAGAATAAAAACCCCCAAAACCCAACCCCTTGCATTTCAGATAATTCAACAGGACCAAAGCTGAGGCAGACTTTTATCTGGTTAGGTGTATTTGTGTGGTTACGCATGAGCTCGTGTATACAGATGAGAGCAAGCACAGAAGGAGGATGGAGGTCACGTTACGGTATTCAATGGACGTGTGGCACTTAGCTCTTTCTGCCATCTATCCTCTCTCCTCCTCACCACAGAATATAAACACCTCAAAGGTATTAACATATCTAAACTCGTGACACTTCTCTAAGGCAAAGGAGCCTTTTTTAGAAACCAAAAATTCAGCCTGGAGCCATCTGGTCAGGCCAGTGTCTCCCACTTTCCTGCCCAGCAGCAGAGCTCTGGGCCTGCAGGTTTCATTTTTGCAGCCTTTTCTGCTCAGCAGAAAAGTTTGCCAAAACTTTCAAACTAAACAACACTAAGATTAGGGCAACACAGTTCGCTGGTAGCAGTGGTGAGTGGAGGTTTTAATGTCCTGGCTCCATCCCCTGCCCCCAGTGAGTGCTTGACTTACTTCACGTTGAAGGGTACAACAGAGATGTCCTCTCTCCTACGAACCTTCTGTAAGACCAAGGCTGAAGAACTGTGATCTCTCCCTCTCTTTTGGCCAAGAGAGGCACACGGAAAGCTCAGATCAGGCCCAGGCCTCCCGAGCCTCAAGCCTAGTGCACTGACAGCAGAGCCCCCGTACCCAGGCATCTCACCCCGGGGAACACATCTCCAGCAGGGCTCTTTCTCTTCCTACGGAACTCAGCAGGTGGCAAACATCCTGTGGAAATCTGTGAAGTAGGTCAAGCTGAAATGAAATTTCTTTTTATGCACCGTGAAAGTGCTCCTGGACTTGTGTAAGGGCTTTTACTATCACCTGCTTTTTATATCATATGCATTTTTCTATCATCTGCTATATTAGCCTTATGTCCATTTTACTGTAGCCACAAATTCCAGAATTTTTAAAAAACAACAAACAAATCAGTTAGATGTTAGAGAACAGGTATCCTGGAGTTGTACATCAGGTAAATGCCAAGTCTTGCAAAACAGACTTGCACAGAAAGGAAGAATGAGACTACGATCAGTTGCCTTTTTTTGACATTGTTAACATGATGATCTGCTCCCAAGTTACATCTGAAAAGCTGTGCAGTCTGTATATTAGTCACATCTCAAACAGCTATCATAGAAAATACTTGGTTGGTATCTGTAAGATGCTCCTTCACGTGGCCAATGAAACATAGAGTATGTGATTATTATTTTCGAATACACAATATCCTAGTTCATAGGTAGCCTGGGGTATCTTTAGCCATTGGAGTAAAACGCTACTTGGGGAATAAAGGGGGATAGAGTCTATCATATAATTACTGAAGATAGTGGGATATAAGCAAAGGGTTTTATTTAATCATCTTATACCATAATTGATACCTTCTGATACAGCAGAGCAGTGGACAAAAGCGTATTTACCCAGAAGTCAAGTAGAAACGTTCAAGTAGAAGTTCAGAAGTTTACTCTGAAGTTCAAGTAGAAATCCTTAAATAATAGTGGTCAAATTCTGCCGCCACATTGCAAATTAGTTGGAGGCAGAACGTATTTTCGGTTGTCTGAAAAAAGCCCTTTCTTACTGTGTTTTTGGTGTATAAATACTATACGTTGGTTTTGTGGGGAATTAGTTGTATAACTCACATTCACTCTGCGCTTGGAAGTTTTTGCCTCACCTGTGTTGAAACATCATAATCTTACAGCTGCTAATTGCAGCAGAGTGGCGCCTTGAGTTATTTTTGTGGTCAGCATGAGATGGCATGTGACATTATATGTTATAGTAACCCTCAATGAGGCCTTTCTATCGTAAAGATTTTAATGCAGAAAGAGGAGGGGGTGGAACCTCCCAACATCACTTTAATCTGTAAGTACTCTTTTCTTGATCATTAGGTAAAATTAACACGGTTTGATTATTGGTCAGATTTAGTACTTTAACGCTGATTAGGATTACATTAACTAGTTAATACTTTTAAGGCAGTTTGGCAAAATAAGTGTGTATTTAGTTCAGTTCTGATTATGCTGGGCTTTTGCCCGAGCAGAAAACAAGCGAATAGAAGCAAGGGTTTAACATGAAGAGTCATAGCAATCACATTAAAAACTTAGCTTTTAGGGACCACATTAGGTGATATTCCGCAGCCCATATTTAGTAACTGCCTGATTGACATTGGCAAGAATTCTGCTGCGTAGGAGCCATGTAGGGACTCCGAATTTTGGGTTGCTCTGTCTTTAACATGCCGACAGATTGGATGTGTTCTGAGAAGCACAAAAACCTGAATTTTTTAAAAGCGCATTTTTTAATCTCTACCCGTTTCTTAACAGCTTATGAATAGGCATATGCTCTTTCAGCTGAGAATGTATATCAGGTTTCCTGGAAACCATCCCACTAGGGCATGACTATAGCTTCAATACAAGCAGTGAAGCACTTAAAAGGGGGCTAATTAGCTATTTGCTGTACTTGACAGATAAAAGATGTATGCAAGCAGAGAGAAAAGACTGCAAATATAGATATCCCTGATTATGTTATTGTCCAACATTTTAATTAATTTCTTGGACCATCTTTGTGTAATGTAAAAAGGTTTTGAAAGATGTGATAGTAACAAGGCTGTGGTGTTTCTTTAACTAATCACCATCACTGCAGGGTGCTGGAAATTTTAAAGCACGTTTTATATGCTCAGTTCACTGAAGAATTACTTTTACTTCTACTGGCCTTAATTTTTCCTTTATTTGCAGAGCAGCAATGAGAAAGGTTTGATTTCATTCTACTAGTGTGCTGCCCAGAAGCCACAGCGGATGCCATTTTGGCATATAAATTGTCTACAGAGGAGACAGACTGGCTGGTAACTACAAATGGAAACAGATGATGAAACCTTTGGGCTCCATCTGCAACTCTGCAACTCACTCACTAGGTGAGGAAGCAACCTCACCCATTTTAACTACCCATAAAATTGGGGAATCGTATTCGTCTGTCACTTGTGAGCGTTGTGTGGCTTTACACCCCATCACCTCCCAGGTTCTCTGAAAGCCTCAAACGAAATTTCCTTGCAATATATTTTTGCGTCTGATTTTAGCCAAAAGCAAATACAGAGTTGTGTACAATGTGAAGCTAGCCAAGCAAATAAATACATTAAGCAAACCTTCTGAAACAAACCCAACCAGGACCGGGGTTTAGATTCCAGCAGGAGTTAGGGCTCCTTCCTGGTTTACCGATATGGTTTCACAAGTTCACAACAATACACAGTCACCTTGGCTCTAAACATTTTTGTTGTGTTTCCATCAATGTCACAGGAAAGAAGGATATGGCCCACACCAAAATAATAGGGTAAGCAGACAGGTACCAACAGAGTACAGAAACTAGCAGCGGTTTAGACTTTATTAACAGGGAGGGGCCAGGTACATTGGAGTAGCAGACATTTTGTTTGATAGCAAATTGATATTTGACAGGCCAGTGACAGCCTTGTTGTCAGGAGATCACTGCCCCAGTCTCAGTATGTGACTTTAAAAACTTCACTAGGGGAAAAATTACAGTCAGGCAAGCAGCAGCAAGGCATAGCCTAAGGCACTATCTGCCAATAACTAAGTCCTAGGGAAAACTGATTTGTGGCTTCTGATCACATGAACCTATAGCCTTCACTATTGACTAATTGTGGTTCATCTGGATGTAGATCTATCTTGGCTAACAAGAAAGCACTAGAGGTCTTCATTTAGCAATTGAGCCGAGTCTCTGGAGACGTGTGTGCAGCTGTCTTTACCTTCTTACCAATCAACACATCAAAAGCTGCAGAATATATTTCCACTTTCAAAAATGCAAACTGCAAGTGAGATAAAGTTGCCAAACTAGACTTGAAAAAGAGTGAATGATTATGACTTTACTCCAAATACAAGAGATAAATCATGTATGACTGTGCAGAACTTTGCTATCTATATAAATTTAGAACACATACAATGGAACCAATTTATCAGCTGGACAGCCGCATCATTTTAATGTAACTGTAAAGGATTAAAACAATTTTAGGTGCCTTTTTTTCCTACAAAGCATGACATCGAGGAGAACGTGAGCAGACCAGGTGAATGCACAATGCCTTGCACAAAACTAGTGTTGAATGATGCTGTTTTAATTTGTCTGAGTGAAAATAGTATAGTTAAAACTAATCTACTTGGTGCCATGAAAACCAGCTGTTAATTACTATGCAAAGCAAAGCATGCTACCTAGTCCAAACATCACGCTAAAAATTGAGGGTGGGGGGGG
>NW_010390093.1:4368-13390 GCF_000710305.1 Buceros rhinoceros silvestris | reverse complement strand
AGGAATTATCAAACACTATTACGGAATTATTTTAAGCTAAAGCTACCAAAGAGATGGGGTCAGCAATTTTTACTTAAATCACTTGGCTTCTGCTCATGTTAGCAATTCATTCAACTCAAGGCAGTATTGGCAAGACACAGAACACCACCACTGAAGGAGCTGAGCAGCCTCATACTCCGTCAATGCTGTCAGAATTTAAAAGTCTACAGCAATTTTTTTAGGGCTCAATTATAGTTTGACTTTAAGTCCAGACTTAGATCACATTGGACTTAATAGGCAAACAATTTGCTTCTGTCTCAAATGAACAAGAGATTTGTGACGTCCATTAATCAAGGCAGGACCAGCCAGTGCTGAATCTGACTCTCAGTCTCATAATACAAGGCATACCCAAACCACCACTGCTTTTTCTAGACTGTACTGTCTCGCTAAGTCAGGAGAAAAGTCTTTCTTGTGAGATTTCTGTTTTATCCCAGTTCAGCAGAATGAGAGTACAGAGAGGTGCAGAGTCCTTGCAGGATTTCAGCATCTCCACATGTCAGCTTTACTGCAGAAGAAATACGGCAATTATTTTTGCCATTTAAAATTCTGCCCATTTAAATTGGAGTTTGCATCTGGTCGAAGAAGAGCAGATTGAGCACATAAAATTAAAAGAAGTGTAAAAAACCCCTTAGAATGTCAATCCTGAAGCTAACTTTGCACATTTTTAGTTGTGTTAGTGGATACCTGTTTCTGGATTGCCTACCTTGATTGAGATCAAAGAGGAAGCAAACACTGGCTGAGCAGTCTGGATCTAGCAATTGTTAGAAATTTAGGGGAAGAGATGATTTAAATTTAAAACCTGTTCATCAGGGCAGATTTTTCTATAAGGCTAATACAGAAGAAGCTTGTGAGGGGGTTTTCAAAGTTCTTAGGGTTTAACCACATAATTTTCTGCATCTGTCAAGGTATACTTATTGCTGCGTTTAATTATTACTACCAATTTTGATCTAGCACACAGATGCATTTTGGGTTTTTTTAAAAAACACATACACACACACCACACACACATACATATCACATTTCTTATTGTTGGACTTCTACTGCGAGGCTTTTGCCCAATAGAATTATGATAAATGGCAGAAGTTTTTACAGGCAGGGCAAGCAGTTCAGCCTGTTCCCAAAGCTGCCACATCCTTCTTATTACAAGCCCTTCTTTTCACATTGCTTATAATTCTTCAATATTAACTCCCAAAGATAACATTTTCCGCACTGACATATTTACTCTGGAAAATATCTCAAGATCTTGCCCCTTGTCTTTGAAATGCAGGAATGGCTCTATACTCAAAGTAGGGATGGCTTTTTACCACTTACTCCAAAATGCCTTCAGTTGGTCAAACTGTAAAACTGTGAGGAAAACAGAAAATAAAGAAAAACACATTTTAGTGCAGTGTCCGTAAAAATAGCATCCACTTTTAAGAGTTTTTTCAAAGTGAAAACTCTGAAGATTTTACCTTGCTGAACTCACTCTGATCCCCACCAAAGTCAGGAGGGGTGCAAACCCCCAGGGCAAGGGTGTAACCTGGAAGCTTTTCTCAAATTTCCTCTGAAAGGGCTGCTCCCCGCCAGGGCTGCTGCCGGGCACTGTAGCTCGGAGCAGGGCATCGCCAGCATTTCTCATGCTCCTTGTCACTGCTTCGTGTGCAGATGGGGAAACGCTGCTAGAGCTGGAAGCCAACGTGATGGAAACCTATGGCGAAGGGAACATGAGGACTGCAAAATGCAGCCTGATGGGCATGCAAGGAGAGAGAAGAATGAAAACTGTGATGAGTATTTTACAGAGAATGGGGTAGGGGGAGAAGAGATAAGATTTAATGAGAAATTTGGAGGTAAGATTTGTGGTTGTTGTTAGGAAACACTCGTTTACCAAACTTGTAACCTTTCTGTAGAAATTACAGTTTTCCTATTACACTTCATTAGGAAAGGGTTCTCTCCTACCTATGGAGATTTTGGAAGGAGAAAAACCCTGGGAGGAGAGGAGGAAAGGGGAAGACAATACTCATCCCAGAATAGCTTACTGCTTCCAATGTTTGCCTAAGCACTGTGAGACTCTCCTCAAGGGCCTGTTTCAGACCTGTACTTGGAGTTCAGCCTTCTACTTTCGACGGAAGTATCTTAATAGCCAGAGTGTTGGCTGCTCCAAGGAGAGTCTTTTTTTTTTCCCCAAGCGTCTCTACACAACAAACTACTCTTTGAAGTAGAAATGCCAACATGCATTTACTTACTCCAGTTCCCCGCTCTTCAACCCTCAATGTTGTATAATTCAGCTTTTAATGATACAAACGTGCCTCATTTACTCAAATCTCAGTCTCTTCACTCAACATGCAGGACAGATTCAAGGTTTGAAGGCAATAGCTGTAGTACTCTCTCTTCCACCCTCAATGTCGTATAATTCAGCTTTTAATGATACAAACGTGCCTCATTTACTCAAATCTCAGTCTCTTCACTCAACATGCAGGACAGATTCAAGGTTTGAAGGCAATAGCTGTAGTACTCTTGCTTCATCCATCACAAAAGTTACCAAGTCTGCAGAAAAGCAAGCTGGCCACCACAGAATATGGTAAGAGGTGATCTCATCTTCTCTTCAGAGCAGTTCACTTGAGAATTAGCTTCTCAGAATACGCATCTCTAAAAGAAAACCTTCCACAGACAGACACTAGTTGGGCATCTCTAACTAGGCACCCGAAGACAAACTGAAGGTGGTGATCTGCTCGCTTTGTATAATTCAAGTACATGCCATATATTCTGAAGCAAAAGAAAAGAGTAAAACATGTTCTGGATGAGAAGGCATAAGGCTTCTTTAACCCTGAAACATCAAACCTAAGTAAATGGTTGTTTCTGTAAGAAGCAGGAGCTGATGATGGAACTGCTTGCAAGGAGGTACACAAAAACCGAAGAGACAAGTCATCGTGTTTGCTCATCTTAACCTCTCTCAAGTTTCTTGGAAGTTGTTTTACAGATTGGGTAGCTGCTTTGTGAACAAATTGCCTTTCTTCCCATTTGGAATTTCAACTCTCCAACTTTCTGGAGGAAATAATACCCTGAATCACTCTGATAGTCTTGACAATTTAAAAGCAAGTGAAAGAAGTGCTTGGCACATCATAACATTTGTGATATGCCTTATTTCTGAAAATATCTGAGCATAGAAGCCAAACTCTTGAGATGGAGTCTTTGCAAGGTGCTTTTCTGTTTGGGTTTTTTGTTGTTGTTTTTTACTACCTCTGCAGTGATCTGAGAATCCGTTGGGTAAATTGACCTTTTCTACTCCTAAGAGTTGCACATTTTAAAATTACTAGGGCAGTAAATTCCATAACAAAGACATAAATCAATAGATTATAATATAAACCAAAATAAATATTTTTTTAAATCCATTCACAGAACTCCGAAACTCTAGAGACATACAGCCCACATAAGGAACATGATTAAACTAAAAAGCAAAGCCCAGCTAATTTCACCACTCTAGAGAGGAGGTTGCACAGTTTTGGTAAAATCTTTGAATTCATCAAGTAAGAGTCTTCAGAACTGGAAGATGTGACTGCAGACTGGCACAGTCACCAATACCAATACCAACCCTCTGGTGAGCATTTGAAAACAGGATGCAGCCCTTTAGCTCTAGCAGGTCAGATCTCCGCCACCTTTTCCCAGAGAGTCTTTGGGGTACTGAAGGCATTTGTAAAGTGCCTCCACCAGGGATACAGCAGCCACACATCTCCCTGATGGACACAGTTTATCCTTAGCTAGTACGTACAGCTGCGATTAGAAATAGCAGCTTGACGTCGGTCCCATTTCTCCTGAGCTCGTGCCGTCCTTTTGCAGGAAGCCAAATCTAAAGTGCTTCAGACTTCCCCTTTTACACGCTGAGGAAGACACTGGATCAGGATTTGATACCAGGCTCCGCTTGCAATATCTAGGGCACACAAGGTTTCACACGCAGACCTGTGTTCCAAGTAAGTCCAGCTCTCTCTTTTCTTTTGCTGTCTGAAGAGCACAGCTAGACAACTCCCCACATAGGTATTACTATTTCTTTTTCTATTTTTTTTTGCATTAATAATAAGGTAACTCCAACACATCCAGTGTGGCAGACTAACCATAACATGAGAATGATTACTCTAACACGTGCCATGATTGATAAAAATTGAAAGCGGCACTTCATGTATTTCTAGAAGTGAGATCTACCTATAGGGGACAAAAGCCTATTAAGTGAGATTGCCCAAGGTCTGTGGTAGAACATGTCCCTCACATCTGTGTGGTCAGAGGAACCAGATGACACTGGTTTACCCGTCTCCATCTGCATAACACACTGCCATCGTTTCTCAGACAGCCTCATAAAATCCAGAACTTTGAGAAGAAAAAATTTGCCCAAAGCACAGAAACCCTTTATTTGAGCAGTACTGCTCACATTCTAACACTGTTTAGGATACATCAGCTGATTTAATGAAGCCTCCACTAAACATGGCAACCAAAGAAATTAATTTAAGGGCTGGTACAAGTGTCCTTAAAATCACACTCTGTGTGACAGAATCACATACTCCATGTGTGTATCTACTAGTTCATTTCTACGTGCTTCTCTTCTTTTCCTTAACTGTGTTTACCAAGAAACAAGCAATTCCCCTATAGGTACAGTATTCCAATTATTTTCTGCCTTACAAATTAAGCACTGTATGGTAACATAAATGACACTGCCTTGTTTGGTGAGGAAGACCTGTCTTACACTTTGCTAACATTATAGCCAGATTTTACGGTCATGGGAAAACAAAACACCCCAAATGGAGCAGTTATTAATTCAATAAATCCAGCTGCTCTCAGTGCTCTGGGCAAAAGGCAAAGTTAAAAGCAGCTGCTCACTGACGACATGTGCGACCCGACCAGGGGAAGGTAGCTGTTTTAGCACATCATCCACCACTTTGAAGGCTGACTGCACTCAATTTCTTAGACAATCTACACACCATTTTCTGTTCTGTACCTCCATAATTTATCACAACAATACCTCAAGCATACAGATGGATGGGGGGGAGGGGGGCAGGGAAATGAAAGCAATTTACAGTATCAAGATGAAAGAAGCTGGACGGCTCAAGAAGACCAACTATGTAAATCATATCCACAACTTAAAGGAATGTTGCCATAATATTCTGGAATTAATTTTTCCAGCATTCCTATATAGGTCACACAAAGGTAAATGCAGTTTCCTCCTCCCCCTACCACTATATCTGGAGTTGTTTATCAATATGTTAAAGAGGAAATTGATTCTACCTCCCCCTTTCTACATGGGCAATAAGAACCTTATGTATAAAAACTTCTGATAGAAATAACACCAATCGGTAAAAAATTAGTGTGCAATCTGTCTATATGTCTTCCCTTCAGATTTTTGGGCATATCCTTGAAAAGTTACTCTTCATGATACTCAGCATTAAGAAAGGAAAATAATCTTTCTCCCCATCAGCCTAAATCACACACAGTGTATCCCAGACACATCTCAGCAATCCTAGCTACCTTCAAAAATGTGAGTTATGTGCAGCCTTCATAACATTTCTAACAAATTAAATATGTGTTTTTGAAAGCATTGTTTTTAACTTGATTTCACAGATCTGTATTTTCAGACATTTTTCTAAATTATAATTGCTAAATATGCCTGATTAATCAAAGGTGTGCTCCCCAATGGGAAAATACTGATTTTGCTTTTAGGACACTGTTGTGCAGATACCACTTTGGTTTTTTATTGATGGTTAGGTAACTGTCTTTTGCACACAAGTTTATTTTTTCTATGTCCAGCAAGTGCACCATGTATCCCAAGGAGAGCCAAAAGTGTGTGCAAATCTCTTTATACAATTTTCCCTCTTCTCTCAATTACCAACGGCATATTTATCTAAGAAACCTCTGAATTTAACTGCATTTATTACGCACTTCTCTGCACTTGAACTAGAATCTGCCTCTCAGTCTCTCTTTCCCCCTGGATTTACTTTTAAAGGTACAAGTATGTTAACAGTTTCAAACAGCTGCTATGGAAAAAAATAATCATGAATGTTTCCTTCTTCCTCCTCAATTATGGATTTAAATCTCAAAATACACTGAGTCTGAGTTGCAAGATGCAGTTGCAGGATTAACTCCAGACACTTTCTGCTCCAGCAGGCTCCAAGTTGGGGCTTATACCAGTGGAAAGGTGATACAACAGATATTCATCTCTTGCTTTTCACACTGGTGGGTCCTGACATTTTGGGTCAAGCAAACTTTGAATGAATAAGAAAACTGTTTGAAGTTCTATTTCAGTATTTTAAAATATATTCCGTGTTTTTCTCTCCTTCCAGGCAGCCAGTTTTAAAGAGAAGAGGCTTCTGAAAAGAGTACAAAATAAGACTGCATTTCAGCAGAATATGTAGTACATTTGTAATACATGGTTTCATGCAGGAAAGGTAACCCATTCCCTTAAAAAAGAGACGGGAGATAATGTATGAGCTCTTGAATGGATAATCCCCATATCTCATGTTTCACCTCAAATTGTTAGATAAGCTTCTACGTACGCAACAGTCATATCCCCACTATGTTTAAACATCGTATTTTTAATACCATCCTTTACACAGGCACGTGTGTACACTCCCTCGCTCCCTTCCTAATGTCCTTCAGACACAGGTTGTTCAATTGAGTGTTACCATTACCTCATCCTTCATTTAGCAAAGTATACAAAACTGTGCTTGTAATACTATGACTCCTTGCTGAAATCACCCACTCCTAGTTTGACTCCACCCTACCACAGAAACTGACTTAAAATTACAATTAGAATTTTTTTCCTGTCTAGTTATAACACGTCACTTGGAATCTTCAGATTTTGAATTTTTTTTTTTTTCTCACTTTTCCTGGGGCAGATCCCCTCTGTGAGATCCTGATAATCTTGCCAATAGGTAACTCTTCACCAGCGGGCTACATATAATAATTCTGTTGTATTTTCGGGGCTCATCATCACACCCCACTTCACTGAAGCCCCACTGAGATAGGCAGTGAGTGAATTGCCTGATTTAAGGCTCGCAATGTCACAAACAAATACGTGACGCTTTGCCTGGCTAAACAATGTTGGCTAGAGAATGCAAATTGAACAGGGAATATTTCACAGTTTTTGTCTAAACGTTAGAAGCTGTTCAGAAAACATTTCTGGCTTTCTAAAAATACCAGAGAGTACAATGTGCCTCTTTGGCCTTTAGAACCACGCAGACATGAAGGGTTTTGAAAGGAGTTCTGTTAAAAAACAGTTGATAACAACTTACAACACTGAATATAGTATGTTATCCACCAAATCCACCACTATCTCTAAGTAGTAAAGATCCTTCCATACAGCAAGTAGTCCTGTACTGGAGAGTGACTGAGTCAATACCATTATTCATAAAGGAGCAGACTAATTAGTATGAATAAGGATGAAATCGTGCCTCAGTATTCAGCTTCCAAACATGCACCAGTGTCAGCATTTACTAATAAAATCCCTATGATTTAACCAAAGTTTGGGAAATTGATGTATTTTCTTGCTCTACGTAATACATCATCAATTTTAAAATTATTAATGTATTCCCCCATGCTTTTACATAGAGAAATTCAGAAAATAAATTCTCCCCTGATTATTTCTCATAGGGCTGTATTATAGCCTTATCTTTACCTGTGGTGGGCTGGGGAATGGTTTCAGTCACTTTAGAAGGTTGCACGTCATGGCCTGTCACCTGCACTATGTCCACGTAGACGAACCAGGTGAATCGAGGTACCTGGGACATGGAGAGAAGGAAAGGGAGGAGCTGATAGAGCTGCCATCACTGGGAATCCAAAGAGCAGCAGATAAAGACTGATTCACATGTTAGATTTACAGCACCTGCACTAAATTTTCACCCTTCTGTTCAGATATGAAAGTCATCCAGCGATACTTGGACAGTCATCTCTGAAGGGAGGAGCTGGCTGTATAAGTACAATGAATCTGATTAATACGCAGTCCAACAGGGCTCAGGGGCCTGAAATTTGCTCTGCTTGAAATTAGCAATGCCTGTGGCTGCAGGATTTCCAGGAGTGCCGAAATGCTGACTTTGTCTAGGAGTTCAGCTAGATAAGGTATATTGCTCAAGCAGGTCGCACCAAACACATCACCATTTTCTGCAAGGCACGTGACACCTCTTGTATTGTACCATACCACCTTACCTGCCTGAGTGCTAGGGCATGTAAAGCTGTTCAAGAAAGATGCTTTTAACAGAATTTGTGATATGGGGAAAGACAATCAAGGGTGGAGAAAGGGGAAACAAGTGCTCACAGCAGTCACTGGAATAGGATGTGAAATTTTATGGCACCAGACCCAGAACTTATGTCAAAGAGCTGAAGCCAAAAAAATGGTACCACACTCCACCTGATTTTGCCTCACTCATTGAATTGTGTAAATCTACTTTTTCCTGTTGCAAATCAAAGGTTGAAAGGAACAAAAGAAGGAGTTTGGGGTTGCGAGGTGGCTCCTCAGGCCTCTAGGGTGCTGAAGTAGAGTAAGCTTCCCTTGTAGTGCTGCAGGACCTGGTAGGGAATAATGGCCACTGCAACCAGCTCCTCGTTGAGCGTAGGCAGAGGGGAAGCGGGGCATCCCTCAAGATCTCCTGGGAGGCTGATTCAGCACTTTCTCAGCATTTTTAACTTCTATAGCTGCAAAGCAGAAAGCTGGAAAATGTGTATACAGCCTAGGTCTTGTACCACACACTCCTTTAGTTCTCCTGCTGTGATAGTGTTCAGAAGGGAGGGAAATACATTCCTTTCCTAGTTTTTTTCCCATATGGTGATCGTAACCATGTTCTTGGGCTTTTCTTTTTTCTTTCACTATCCTGTATACATTGGTTATTCCCTGTCTTGATTTGGAAAGTATAGCAGAAAAGTGTTGTCTGGAAACTTCTCGAGTTCTTACTATGTGATTCACAGCAAAGATGTGTGTATAATTTGTATTACAATTATTGCCAAATAATCACACTGTAAATGTTGTATTCCT
>NW_010390093.1:0-4268 GCF_000710305.1 Buceros rhinoceros silvestris | reverse complement strand
TCCTGCTGTCTTATGATAGCTGTCAAAACTTAAAGAAGGGAAAACAACATGACAAGAAACAGGAAAAAAAAACCCTGCAGTCATTTGTGCACCTTAAGTACTAGCTGTTGGAGAGAAACTCCAGTTGCAGTAGATTTTGTAACATAAAAGTTCCCCACGCAAGTTCAGAAGAGAGAGGGTCTGCTCAGGCAGTTTTATAAAACTTGTAATCAGTGTTCCATGTCTATAATCTGTAATCCAGTTGCAGGACAAATACACCTCAGTATCACAGCAACATGTATTTTTATTTCTAATTGCTCCTCTTCTTACAAATACTGCCAAACGGCTGAAAGTCAGCGTTGCTTTTGTTCTTCTGCTGTAGGAGCCATTATAGTACAAGGGGAAGGAGGCTGTGCCACTCGTGCAATCTCACTTTCGAGGGATGGGTCCTTCCAGGGATGAGGAATAAAAACACAGCTGTGTTCAATGGTGTACGAGTTCTAACATGAAAAATAATCTGCTTTTTCTACAGCTGACTGAATGCTGTGTGGTATCCTGAGCAGATATAGATTAGTGTATGTATTTGTACTTTATAATTACTGACAAATAACTCCCACTGGCTCACAACAGATGATGGGCAGTGTCACAGTAAATGACAAGGCTTGACTCCTCTCTTACCATCGGGTTAAATTTGGTGGTTCTTTCATGTGTGAGTTTTTAAAAAATATATATGTTTATATTTTGTTTAATCTGATGTATTAAATGTCCCCAAAGACTTACTCTATATTAGCTTTCTTTAGAATGATACTCTAACTCCTTCCCCCCCACACACCATTTTCCCTTTTCTTTTAAATAATGAATTTCTTTTAAAAATAAAATAGAGCATGAGGCAGAAAGCTTATATTTCAGAGAAGAATGGCATGAGGGGCCGGGGAGGCCAGATAATTGGGTGTGATGTGTCAGTTTCTCTAGTGACTGTAGGGACTATTCTGTCATCACTTCCACAGTGAGTAAGCAAGAGGACTTCACAAATCCCTGCATCTCCCGTGACTTAACCAAACACTGGCATCTCCTCTAAGGGAAAGTTAGTCAGGAGGCGTGCAGGTGTTTTATACATTAGCAAATGAAGCAGGAGAGGGGAGGATGTAAGAGAAAGGCAAACGATGAGATAGTGTGAAATGAAAAGAAGAGGGGCTTGCCGTAGCCAGCATAGTCATACCAGTTTTGCTAAGCAAACTGTACTCCTACAAATAAAACAATTATAAAAAAAATCTAAAGCTACTTTAGCTAAACATAGATATAGCTTAATTAATAGCTTTAGGCTTCTCTGTAAACACAGCTCTTTCATTGTTTCTCTAGTTGCTTTCTTTTCCCTAAAGGAAAAACAGAAAAAACTAACAATGCATCACACTTCACCTACCTTCTGAGCAATTTCTGGGTGGGCAGTTAAACACAGTAGGTAGTTTAGAGACACTGCAGCTGTAGCCCTTTCTCCCTAAACCTTCCTAAGTTATCCTGTCAGTCACAATGGGCAGGATTCTCCCCCCCCACCCGCCCACCTTAGGTGGTGGAAATAGATATTTGAGCTGGAGCTGGACATCCCTTTATATTAAAGGGAAAGAAATAGGTAGATCTACAGGATGGTTCAGCTGACAAATTTTAGATATCGGTCTTAAAGGAGAAATGCACCCTAAAAGAGCCATTTTCTTTCCACAGATTACATAACAGTATAGATTCATAGGTCAGGTGTGCACATCAAAATATCCAGTGCATATAGCCCCACCATGTGATGATGGCTCCTCTTCTATGAAAAAATGAAGCATCGGCATTCAAAAAGGCAGATTAAAAAACCCTTCTAGTATTGCTCATTTCTGTTTTTACAAATTCACACTTAAACCACGCCCAGTTCTGTAAAAGAAAAGGATCATGTACTGTACTTTGGTTTTGTTATAGTCCTCCTCTGCACTTCTGCTGCACTCAGTTAACCAGGAGTCTTCACTGTAAGCCATGGTCATGATCCTTCCCCTTTCTGGTTCTGGAGCCATAAAGGTCTGAGAAATAGAAAAATCACAAAATCAAGTTCACTGCATGCCTACTGGAACTCACTCACACAGAATTTCTCATATAAGTGTTGTTTCTTTGTCTTTGGAAACAGTCCCATATCAGAAAGAATGGTGTTAATTAATACAATCCCAACTTTATTTCAGGCACACAAGGTGTGTTTCAACCTGTATCAAATTATGGGCTAGAAAAGGCTTTTTGCCACGTACCTAGTCAGCTTCCGAATTGGATGGTCAGCTGGGCACACGCCAAGAGTTTATACGTGGGCCTTGATAGTAGATCGATAAAACAGATCTCGCTGATGTTATACTTCACTGCCATGTTTTACCAGCGAAGGTAAAACTATGTAAGAAGTTCATCTGTATACTGTAAGCTATTTCAGAGCCCTGGCATCTGAAACAAGAATTCTGCTTACTAGTGCCTGATGATGCCATGATTTATATAGACACACAGAGAGTAAACCTCTCAGGTATCCCAAACAGAGGTGTACTATCATCTTTGAGGTGCCGTAAGTGGTGACATTTACTTCTACTCTGTGGTCTGAGATTATTTTCCACAGGGATCAAGGAACAGGATTCAAGGGACCATCTGCTTCTCTGAGTCCCATCCCTTGCACACAAAGGCAATAGCACAGTAAAAGAGTTCAGGAAGATTTACAGATTATGAGGTCTATGCAACAGTGTTAACTGTAAAAAAAACAAGACCTGGTCTAAAGAAAAATGGAAAAAATTGGAAAAAAATATATGATAGAAAACCATAGAAAGAACATAGAAATGTAGTGTTAATATTTTAGATCTTTGAAAAAAGAGCAAATGTATAAAATAGAATGAGTGTAAACTGTGGGTCCCATCTCAGACCTGTTTAAAGGAAATGTAATCTCCATTGTTTGAAAATCTTTCATGTTAAGACTGAGGGTAAAAAAAGCATACCCAAGAGGTTACCCCAGAATCAGATTCCTGATAAATTGATATGTAAATTATTTCAGATGCTATTAGAAATGACCCAAAATAGCACTTGAATCTCAGAACTAAAACTAGCCTGAATGCTCTGATATGAAACAAGCAGATTAATCCGGTTTACAATAATTTTGTGTGTGTGTGCATGCTCTTCTCATTAGGACAGGAATCAGGGATGAAAACACTAAAAAAATTAAAAGATTTGCAGTAATAGTCCTTTGATCAGAATCAAGAAGCATGAGAAAACTTCCAAGAAAGCTTCTTCTCCAGAAAGGAACTCCATCTTTTTTGGAGCAAACAGCATGCAGACACCAAAGCCAGAGCAGGTACGTGAGAAGTACGGTGGAGAGCACAGCCCTGTATCCTGCAGCATTTGGAAGGCTTGCATTTGAAGAGCATGCAAAAGCAGAAACAGATTTTCTTCCTACCCTCTCTCCATTATATATTAGATTATTATTGCCATACGTGAGACCTGTGGAATTTGAAAAAGAGCTTTCTTTATGGGCATGACAATGAATAGGATGAGCTCCAGAAACACTATGCCGTAGGGTACATGTTTCGGGACAGGTGTCCCAACCAAAGAAAATTTCTTATTTGACTGTGCTAGTCTGAAATGTACATTAATCACCTGACAGGGTCACTGCAGAGATCATGAGATTTATTAGCCCAAACATCAAGCACTTATTATTTCAAACATTTCACATGCAATAGGTCAGAAAACTCTTAGCTTCATATTATATAAGTGACTACAAGTGTCCTATTTGGCTTGTGAGTCTGCAGCCACAAAGGAATCAAGAAGTAAAAAAACAACCTAACAGCAATAATGCCTTGAAACACATTACACATGGGAGGTTTTCCTGTTTTAAAAAACAAAAACCAACAACAAAAAAAAAGGGAGAACACTATGAAGTCCTTTTTAAAAAATGCCATAATTATTGGCTTCACTACAAAGCACCTCTAAGTGAATTTCTTTTAGAACCAGAAGCATTTTTTCACTTAGCAATTTTTTACTTGCAAATTACACAAAATAGCTATTTCTTTTCATTTCTGTGTTTAGCAGGACAGAAGTCTGCTTGAGTCTCCTTCATTCATTGTCATCTTGTGCTTAACAGCAAAAATCTCTCTGTATCTCTTTGTGTAGAGACTGTGAAGAAGGCAGAAGCTATAATTCATCAGTATTAATACAGAACAGTGAAAGAGAACTATATGGAATTTAACCAAAACTACAGAACACAGCTGATTGTTTCCTTTAATTAATTTTATATTTTTTAA
>NW_010390092.1:27763-28970 GCF_000710305.1 Buceros rhinoceros silvestris | reverse complement strand
GCGACATGCGGCAGTGCTCGTGGCGGCAGCGGTGGCTCAGTGGCGGCGGCTCGGCAGCGGTTCCCGGCATGGCTTGGCAGCGTTTTCCAGCACAGCTTGCTCTGGCAGGGACCCAACAAGCTGTGACAGCTTCGGAGAAAAGTGCAGCTTGGTGGTGGTCCAGGGCGACTGGCGCAGCGCGCTGGCTTTTTAAAGCAGAAACAGCGTGAAAATCGAACAGACCCTGAAAACTTTTAACCAATGAAAAAATGGAGATGCAGCTGATGTCACATGGCAAGGAACATAATTGGCTGGTTAAAGCAAATTCTCCTAAAAAGGAGATTTTCTGCCAACCCATCACAATAAACAAAGAATCATAAGCAGAGATATTTGGGACAGTGTCACAAGAGCCTGTTTTAGATGGTCTCCTGTGAGGGCGCTAAGACAGATTACAGATGTACAAATGAACATTCAGTATTTTGAAAAATCAAATGGTGTTTAAGGAAAAGACTGATACATACGAGCTTTATAATACCTCAAACACAGTGCTACTGACTGTTGTAGGGTAAAATACCTGCCTTCAGTCAGAAAGTGCTTCTGCACTTATTTCTCATCCATCATTGGTGAATACACTAGGCTGCAAGAGCACAAGTGTTCCCTGTTATGCCAAGTCCATATACAGATCTTGTGAGTCTATACTCCACAATCTAAAGGATTCCCAAAATCTTGTGGAGTCAGATTAGCATAATGGGGAGAAGTAAAACTTACCCAGGTACAACTGAAAGTGCACTTGGTAATGCAGTGCCTGCCCAACTTATCATGGTGTAGATCAATGATAAACACCACAACAAAGGAGCAACTTTTGCCCAGGGCCCAGAACGGACAACTTTCAAATAAACACTTAGAATATATAAATAATAACACAACAAATATGGGAGGTATGGCGACACTATGGCATTTAACTTTAAAAGAAATTCTAAAGTGGTATGGTATAATTCTGTTCCCCACAACAAAATGATGTAAGCAGTCTCTTTTAATTTGCAGTCCTTAAAGTCTGATATGCTCTCAACTAGGCAAGCTATTTGAACTATTTGGACAATCTATCAGAGTTCTGATCATGCCCCAAGTTGGGCAACAACAAATCTGACAAGGCTTAGGGCTGGGCCGACCACTAGGCAAATTACCCCTCTTCCCTCCCCAGACATGAAGAGAAAGGGACTAAGGGAAA
>NW_010390092.1:19560-27666 GCF_000710305.1 Buceros rhinoceros silvestris | reverse complement strand
AAAGAGACTTATGGATTGGAAAAGAAAACTAAAATTGCTATAATGAGAATAATAAAAAAAAATGAAATATATACAAATATAGACAATACCAATAGCAAACCCAACTGCCTTCTTGTTATGTTATGTTGTAAATACTAGTCTGTACAATATAGATATGAAAACCTTGGCAGTTTCAATGAAAATGAGAAGAATTTGAATGGCTTGGAAAAGTAGAAGGGGGACACACAGCAGACGAGATAAAAGACAGACAGAACAGCCTGAAGGCTGGTTGAAACCGGAAGGAATGCAGAATTGAAGATCAGCACACCAAGGAATACTTCTGTAACCAGCAGGACATGCCATATTCTACCATGCGAGTTTTCCTAAGCTCAGGCTGCATGCATAATAGCTATTAAAAAATGTTTATCAGTTTTTAGAAATAGAATTAATATGCATAATTATTCCAGAGGAAATAATGAATATGTATATAATGGAGTGATATAAGCTTTGGTTGGAGCAGTATACTGTATGCATGATAGGGGGAATGATCCCCCATGCATCCAACACTAGGAAATAAAGAAATGCCTGCTTCTTAATGCTACATCGTTGTTAAGGAGTTTTTCTTCCCATTTTCAGTAACAACTTGATGACAAACAAACACATCATCATCATCACTGATGCTGCAGGGCAAACACTGTGGAAGTCCCAGACTGGGCTCAGCAGCATATGAGAACCAGATACAGGGCTGGATTCTGGAACTGGATTCAGAAATGTATGGATTGGGATCAAAGGCAGAACAGAGTCCTCCTCGAATGACGGCCATTGAAGAAGAGAGCAAGAGAGGAAGAGAAAGACCCTTATGATCCATCAGCTTTATACAGAACATGATGTCTGTGCGATGGAACACCTTGTTGGTCAGTTTAGGGTCACCTGCCCTGTCCACTCTTCCCCACAAGTGCAGCCGCTAACTTACTGCACCCCCAGTATGGCACACAGGATTTAGCAGTGACCTTGGTCTTCACAGGAGAGTGTATAAGCAAGAGCCTTTCTGGACACCAATCCCTGGTAGTAACCATAAACATCAAGCATTATCATATCTCAGAGCAGACACTGCCTGCAACAATATGCTGTTAACTTCTGAAAATGCAGTCACATAGAAGAGACTGAGATGAGAAGTATTTCTGTTCTAACTCAGGACAAAAGCGTTTGTTTTTTCTTGGTGAAATACAGTGATTTCTGGACTTTATCCCTTTTACTCAGAACTGCAGTAGTGCATTAGGAAACAAAAAGAATTTAAAAGTTATGAACTCTTGGCTAAAGATCAGCTTTTACAGTCAGATAAGAAATACTTCTATTTTAATTTGAAGAAACAGTTCTTATTTTCTTAAAAAAAGATACTTTGTGCCCTGAGAAAAGTTCCAGAAATAAAGTGTCATTTGAATTTATTCTTTTGCTTTCAGTGTGTCAAAATTATTCGTTAACATTAAATATCTATGTATGCTGCTACTGAGGGGGCAGGCTCATGTTGTGTAAGTTACTGAACAACCACAGAGAAAGGCACATCTTGTTTTAAACCAAAAGAGAACAGAAAGATATGTGAAACAGTGTGCACCTTGAGAAAACATTGTTAGCTTAGTGCAGATCAGCATAATGGATTTTGATTCTAGCTCATCAGCAGTCTAAGCAAGGTTTGAAAGATAACATGCAATAAATGTGCAGCTGACCAAAAATCAAGATAGTTGTAGAATTTGTAATAAAATTCCACAGAGGGAATCAAGACAGGTAGATATTAATCACTCAAATGTGGATATTAACAGCTGGTAGCGTGGAAGAGGCAAAATCTCTTTCTACTCACTATTGCAAACTTCAAGCTAAATCTACTTCCACCATCACCTCTGACTGTTGGTGATTCCATTAGAACAGAATTTATAACCTCCTCACACTTCTGCTTGCTCTACAATGTTCTGCCCGTCTGGTAGGATAGTAAACCCAATGTAATTTAAATTAAAAAGAGGAATAATGTCAGTAAGGTCACCTCTTCCATAACAGAGCAGTTTCAGAAATTCTTGTCTATGCCTGAGCAAAATAATTTTGAGTTTAGATAAAAACACTTGAGTGTTGTTATCATTACAGAAATTACTTTGTATGGTTAATCTGACCTTTTGGCAAAACTTAGTTATCATCTCAGGTTGCTGGCTCATGTCTTCCTTGTCAGAGGACTATTCTGATCTTATCACGCAATTGATGTAATTGATCTGACTTTCTTATTTCCAATTCCTCTGAACTAACAGTGGCTAACAGCAGAGTGAATAACATTTAAATTACTGACAAAATCCCACAACATACACAAATATACTCACCAGTTCTTGCTGAAAGGAATCAAATGAAACTCATTTACTACTGTATTGATTTGTATTTCCAGAATACCACAACCCATGCATGACTCACTAGTTAGGGGGAAAATAAATAAATCATTATAAAAGTAAGAGGAACTGCCCACAAGACCATTCACAGACAGCTAGATAGGAAAACCATGCTATCTTTCCCTCTAGAAAACATAAAATACTATCCTGGCTATTCTCAGCAAAACACTCAATGCTACAGAGGGAAGACTTAAAGTGACTTATTGATATGACTGCCCCTTTTTACTTTGAAAATTTTGAAGGTAAATCTTTACACTAAATTGTTTTTAAAGCAAGGAGCAGACTGGAAAGCAGAGTTTCACTCTTGACACCATGTTCTCTCATTAAAGATAATTTTCTAGCAGGGCTACAGTCACAGGACACTGGAGCAGTTAAGTTGTCCAGTAACAGTGATATTCACTGTAGGCATGGGTGTGCCATGCTCTTTCCCCACGTCTCTTAGGATTTGTCCTCTTTTACTCCCTCATTCACTGAGACAAAGCAGCTCAGTTTGTGAGTAGGTATGAGCAAAGGTTTTTTACATCACCGTCAGGAGTTCAGAAGTGCAGATTTGGAACAAAATCCTCCTGTAGTGAAGGAAGGGAATGAAATTAAAACAGTGAAACAGAGTTTTGCATGTACTGTCCTAACTTCTTGTTCTTCTTTGAGAAATGGGTCTTACTTTAAAAGATTTGTTTTGTACTGTAACTACTTCAGTGCTGTGAAACAGTCCTAGTACATACAGTAACTTGGCAGAACCATGTTAGCGCATTTTGGAGGCCCCAATGTTTGTCACAGAGACTTTCAGCTCTGCTTTAATATGGTCCTTTATAGGGAAGTTATAACTTACAATTGCTGATTACAAGGGAGGTATCTAGATATGGAACAGTTAGTTCCTGTGTGGAGCCCAACAGTAAAGGTTTTGTAAACATTTTGTTACAAAACCAAAAGTCACTGAGAGAGTAAAAATTATCCACAAGAGAATTTTCTGACTGTCTGTAAATACTGTGCAACGTTTAACCCTCCTGAAGCCCCCTTTGTGTCAGAGGCCTGTTGTAAGGCTAAAAACCATTATTTACAATAGGGACTCTACTATATGTAGCCAAGTTGATAAATAGGAGCCTTTTGAACAGCAACTATGCCTTTGAATTAATAATGTACTCTGCAACCTGCAGTCTTTAATGAATACTGATGGCTTGAACACTTCATCTATTTTTGTTATTTGCCTTGTGGTGGGAAGTGGCAGGTCAGCTTAATAATACTATTTTTATTTATTAGGAAACACTGCTTTTGATGTTTTGTGAAATCTCCTTTTTAACATGTCTATATATAATACACCAAACAGTAGTCTGTTGAGTCTTGGGGATTTAGAGCTCCGCAAAGGTTTACCTCGTGACACAGACTACAATAAAAATAATCCAAATTTTGTAAAACATTAATGTAACTTCTTCTGTGATTCATGCTTCATCTTTGTACAACACAGCTGTCTTAAACATCTCTCATAATATTTTTTAAATCAGGTGAGGTGGATTTTGCTGTATTCAACTCACTGCCAAGTCAATTAAAAATATATTAAAAGGAAAAACCCCAGAGATATTTCCTTTGTATAGGAGTCCAAGAAGTGAAACAATCTCTTCTAGAAATGGTGCTTGAAACTTTCCTCTTCCCATGCACTAGCAAAGGAAAACCAAAACCAAACACACCCAGAGAGTACTGTTTCTATCTTATAATGGTGAAATATAGCCTCACTGTTTGAGAATTTATTCATTTGCATGTGTATTAGGAATTGGAAGAGTGGCTGTCTCAGGAGGTGTGGAGTTTTCAGTTAAGTATAAAGCAAAAAATTAATCTATGCTTTAGGAAGGATACTCCAGAATGTGTAACTAAGAGATGAATTGATTTGACCTCAGGCAGTGTAGCTATAAAATGTGACCACTTTACTTGGGGAAAGTCTTGGTTCTAGTTGCGTGTGACACTACATGAAGCTACAGCTGGAATAGGAAAGACAATTGCTATTAACACTTGCAGTAGCTCATTGATTATTTTTTGCTAAAAAAGCCTCTGCCCTTTTTGTGTCCTCACACAGCCAAACCAGAGAATCACAGAATGGTTCAGGTGGGAAGGAACTTCTGAAGGTTATTTGGTCAAACTCAATTTGCTCAAGCAGGGTCACCTACAGCCAGTTGTCTAGGACTATGTGCAGATGGCTTTTGAATGTCTTGAAGGATGGAGACTCCACAGCCTCTCTGGGCTGCATGACGTTTGGTCTTCCTAACTGTGTTTTGCGTGTTCAGACAGTCTCTGTATTCTTTGGAGGTTACTCATCCCCATTCTGCATGTTTTATTTTTGTGTTTGGGTTTCCCCAGGAGTTTCTTGTTCATCTATGCAGGCCTACCGGCATTTTGCCTGACTTTCTGCTCATCAGGATGGACTGTTCTTGAATTTGGAGGAAGTGATCCTTGAATACTCACCAGCTTTCTTGGGACCTCTTTCCTTCACGGTCACATCACATAGGGCTCTGCTAAATAGATCTTTGAGGAGGACAAAGTCTGCTCTCCAGAAGTGTTGTGATTGTGCTCGTCATCCTGCTAGCTTTCTCTACAAAGCCTGATCCCCTTGTTCTTCCTGGTCTAGTGGCCTCTAGCAGACAAACACCACCATGTCACCCATCCTGCTATGCTCTTTAATCCTTACATGTATCTCTCAGTTGCCTTATCCATCACCAGGAAGAGCTCCATGCATCCCACTGTTTTCTAACATAAAGGGCAATTAAGCCTCCTCGTTTTCCTGGTCTAGTCTTCCTAAGGAACATTCATGCCTCCACATACATGTGGAAGTCATCAGTATATTTTGCTTTAAGAAAAGCTGGCCAGTCACTTTATGATGACCTTGTGTGGGGCTAACTGACAGACTTTTCCCTTAAAAAGTTACTACCAGCAGAAAAACATTGTGCCTAGGCATGGGAGTAGTGCCAAACAGCATCAGGGTCTGATTATGTATGCAGAAGGCAAGGTAGCTGACTCTGAAGAGTATTGTGAGCTTATTTCTAAGAGTTCTAAGTAATTCCCTGCTCATAAGTTTAATTTCTAGTTTTCCTTTTTCAGTCAATATGTTGCTTCCCTAATCAGCTGTAGTTTATTTATTATGCTAGATAATAGAAGACCATGCTTTCAAATTTTATTTTTAAATATGTTTCTACCTCTGCCCAATAGGTCACATTCATCAGTAAAAAAATAGACAAATGATTCATATCCAAAACCCCAATATTAATTCAAAACCTAAGAAACATTGACTCTTACATTTAGACAGGTCATGGCTTTGGGCAAAGAGTAGCTAGAGAAGGGAAAGCATTTTTCCTTCAATGATCCTTATTAAAATAATTCTAGCTGTTAATCATACACTCAGAATCTAAGTCCAGAACTCAAAATTTTTTTGGTTTTGAAACCAAGCTCTGCCCCTGACTTCTAAAGAATACTCAATTCAGATAATAAGTAATATTTCTTGTAAAATTTTGTCTGTAAAGAGTAGAATTGACCAGAGGAACCTTTTTAGAAT
Source organism: Buceros rhinoceros silvestris (assembly GCF_000710305.1). Classification (NCBI taxonomy): domain Eukaryota; kingdom Metazoa; phylum Chordata; class Aves; order Bucerotiformes; family Bucerotidae; genus Buceros; species Buceros rhinoceros. The sequence goes on along the minus strand of NW_010390092.1, from coordinate 21,729 downwards.
CCAAAGAATAAAAATATTTTGCTTCAAGACGTTCTGTCAGAACTTCAGGAGGGAAAAAGACTCCTGATAGTGTTAAGAAGATTCATCACGCATTATTTGTGTTTTAATTTTTAGGCATATGCTATAAAATACTTAAAATGAAAATTCCAAACAAATATTATCCCTGCAAGGTGTAATAGCCCCCATATGACTCAAAGGAAAACTTAGGTATATATTGTCAAATTTTTATTTTATGAACATGCTCATATAACTGACTTGGTGAAATGCTAGGATATCACAAATGGTAAGGGAGTTGTTCTGTGCAAAAGTTACTATGGAATGACCATTAATAATTTCATTATTAAAATCAGGTTCAAAATGAGAAAAAGTATGAAATCCTGTACGATGTAAGCAAACTAGTTGTCTTTCCAAGGCCTGATCCCCTTGTTCTTCTTGGTCTGGTGGCCTCTAGCAGACAAACACCACTGTGTCATCCACCCTGGTTTGCTCTTTAATCCTTACCTATATCTCTCAGTTGCCTTATCCATCCCCAGGTAGAGTAATTGCTGCATTATTCTCATTTCTCTCCAAAAAAAACCAAACAAAGAAAAGGAAATTAAATGCACACTAAATAACAAGTCTGCTTGAAACCCACTAATTATACTGAGTCGTTACATGTCATATTCTGTGATACTCTTCTCTGCAGATCTTTCATTGTACAAGGGCCGCTCCAGAAGTAATGTCTCCTGTTTTATTATGTTGGCCCACGGTGTCAGAGGCAGATGTTGGTGGCATGGCAGTAGAGGTTGAATCTTCCCGCCAATATTCTGTTAAATTTTGTTGCCATGTGACATATTGCAGCAGCGGGGCGGTCTGACAAAACGGGTCTGACAGGGAAGCACGTATGAATCAAAGGTGTGTAACTGAATTCCTCCATGCGGAAAAAATTGCACCCATTGACATTCAATGACACTGGCTAAATGTTCATGGAGACCAACCTGTAGATGTCAGCACAGTGAGGCGGTGACTGGCACATTCCAGCAGTGGCGACAGTGACAGTGGATCATCTCTGCTGGTGCAGATTTTTAAATGAGCATAGCTCACATGTTCTTGGTTATCACTGGCGAAAATGCACAGCCAATGGCGGGGACTGGGTCGAAAAATAATGTTTTGTAGCTGAGAATTTGCTTTATCAAACAATGTTACTGTGCTCTCCACATCTGTTGTAGATTCCATGGAAATAAATAGGGGGCATTACTTCCAAAAAGACCCACACAGTTAGGATAAGATCACTTGCCTGTGACTGTGTCATAGGTAACAACCAACCACTGTTGTTGACGTAGGTCATACATTTTCCTGCTACATGTATAGAAATCCGTGAGCCCATTTGTATTTGCTTACATGATCAAACACCATACATAATATTTCATTCTTTTTTTCCTTGTTTTTCTGTTCTTTTTCTTGTCTTTTTCAAGATGATGAAATTGTCTATTAATTCTATAGGAAATTATTTATACTTCAATTCATGCATTATAATTAATCTTCAACATTGCTGCACTTATTCTGTTACGGGTAGAGGGACCGAGGTACCCCCTCCTCGAATTACCTTAACGAATCCTTCTGTCTTGTTATAGACAGAGGGAATTTAAAGGGGAAGGAAGAAATTCACACCTCGGTCTACATTCGGAAAAAACTGAAACAAACTTTTAATAAACAATAAATTCACGCATAACTATACCCTATAAATATATATATATGCATATAGTTACAAACCAAAGGGAAAAAAAAACTGAGGGAAAAGAAAAGGACTCAGATAACAGGGTTCTTGGCAGGCTTGTTCAAGGTCGGTGCTCTGGGCAGGCAGCCAGTTTGTGGGCAGGCAGCCAACAGCGAGGTGGGCGTGTGCGGCCTGGTCGGATCCCTCTCTTGTGCTGGGAAAGGGGGGGAAAGGAGCCCCCAACCCCGCACACGCAGCAGATGGAGAAAACTTGGGAGAAAAGCTCTTGGCACAAAATAGCTGGAAGAGTTCAGCTGTCACCCCCAATTCCAGACGAAAACTTACGACAGGCACAGCTCACAGTCTGTGTTTCCTCGGGCGATCCGGAGGTGCAGGCCCTCAGGCCTCGGCTTGGTCTCAGGCTGCTCTGGCCTGGCCGGTTGGCAGGGGAGGGTTGTGGGGGGGACTCGCGC
>NW_010390092.1:17579-19458 GCF_000710305.1 Buceros rhinoceros silvestris | reverse complement strand
GCCAGCAGTGTGGGTGCGGCCTGCTCGTGCCTGGTCAGCGGCAGAGCAGATTCGTGGGAGCTCTCCTCTCTTCGTGAGAGTCCAGAAGCCGAGAGGCACCTCCTCCGAGCTGCTGCGTTTTTAAAGCCTTGACACGTAACATTGCACCTGACTCCCTTAACCAGTTAAATGCAGAATCATCACACTTGCATGGAATAATTCCTATTCATCTAGAACTCAAAACAAGGAAGTTTCAGCTCAAACCGGGAAGTTTAGCTCAAACCGGGACAACACTGAAGATGTGTATAGAGATTTTGAACTTGGTCTTTAGTAGAATATTTGAGAATTGACTTTATTGACATGTCGAGTTTGGAACCATGAAATACTGAAGTTTAAGGTGACTTTGATACTGAACAAAGCTGGCTTTTGCCATTGAATCACTCACGTTGCAAAACAGAACAGTCTGTATTTTGAACTTTTGAAGAAAAAAAAAAAAGAGCGAGCAGTAAGTACCACATTATTAAAATCTGAACTGGAATATATCATACTTGCTAAGCAGGCTTTGACAGTCTTTTCTCCAGGTAACAGCGCAATTTATGATCTGATAGAGCTTTCTGAAAGCAAATTATCACACCTGAGGTTCATCTGCCAGGGCCTAGCGAGCTTGGGCAGTGACAGCGAAGTCCTCGGGTTGTAGGTGTGGTTAGAGTATCCTTCTCTTAGATGGATGTCTTACAAGGCTAAACGAGCTCCATCTGCCCGGATTTGGAGTTAGAGTTGTCCTTCTCCTAGGATGGTGCCCGAAGGCTAATGAACCCATCCTGCCCGTGGACACACTTTGTCTGACCCTTCAGTTGAGACCTGTCTGGCCTGGGAGACTCTACCAGAGGCACATGCCACCACCAGCACAGCTCTCAACCTCACAAGGGCACACAAGCTCCTTCCCCACGACAAGGGGGTGCCCGTGAAAGAGTCGCTGCTCTACCTCCGGACATCATAGACCCGGGCACGGGGCGGCTGGGGCCTGCTAAGAACGGGAGTCCTGGAGGGTATAATATAGGCTATAATATAGACATATGCACACAAGAGGGAACAGGATTTAAGTTGCAGTGACAGGTGATGGGGTATTTCAGGAGTCTCAAAGCAGCTGAAAGATGTTCTGAGCCATATGTGCAGAAAAAGCACTTGTGGTGGTATAATGACAGAAGTGAAGGAATACATCTTCAGGGAGGGGCAAAAATAGATGCTGTTTTGTACTTGCCCTTAACATTTTGAAAAAGCTTCCTGAAAAAGGTAATCTTTGTTTAAAAAATGAATTAAAAAAAATTGCTAAACTAGCTATCTAAACAATTTGACATCAGTCACAAACCAGAACTAACCCTGCAAACCTCTTCATCCAAAAAATATTTTGTATTTGTTCATACATACTGGTCAATAAGGCAAATGTTGGTACAGTAGGATCATAAAGTGATCATAAAGACCTGAAATGAGGCAACTATGTTTCAAGAAGTTCATGAGAATCTTAAATGAGTCATGAAGACTTAAACTGAATTATTTTTTTTAATAAAGAAATAAGAAAAAAGTTATTAAACACTGGGAGCATCCAGTAATTTTCAGATGCGAGCATCCAGTCTTAAGATTTGGATAACAAACATCTATCCCTATCAACTGCCACAGGGTGTTCAACAGCAGACAACAAAACCCATGTTTTCCTTGATTCAGTGATGCTGAACTATCTGCCTTGACTCTGTCTGAAAATGACACAATTCATAAGTGTCCCAGTTTGGAAAACCGTTTTCCTGTTTAGAAGATTTGTTTTAAACTGACCAGTTGGAATATTCCCTTCCATGTCATGTTACAGCTCATTTCTTAGGTTGTAAAATTTCTCATGAGCATTCCT
>NW_010390092.1:12445-17435 GCF_000710305.1 Buceros rhinoceros silvestris | reverse complement strand
TATCACGCCTGCCTCTCTCTCTTTTGCACTCCAGGGGGCGTCCCTTCCACTTCGCCCAGTGGACTTGAGGCTTGGTTCCAGGAAAGACTTTCTCTGCTCAGCTCTGCCCTCCAGCTACAGCTCTTCTGCACTCCGGGGGGCATCCCTTACACTCGTCTTGGCGGGCTTGTGGCTTGTTGCCAGGAAAGACTTCTAGGCTTGTGGTTTGGCTCCAGGGACTTCACAGGCTGTGCCCCCTGGCTTAAACCTCCAGAGGACCCGCCTGCCTGCCTGCCGCTTCACCATCGCTGCCTTTGGCAGGAGCTGCTCCAGAGAGCCAACCTGTTGCCACAGAAACCCCTCGCACCACATGAGACAGACCCCTGCTGCTGCAGATGCCGCGCCTTGGAGCTGCTTCTTCCCTGCTGCTGTCACTGCCGCTTCGCTGTTTGCTTCAAGCCCCACGATCAGACCAGTAGGACCGGGCAGACTCTGCCTTTCCACATGGCGCCCCGGCGTTTTGTAACAGCTGCGAGTTCTTTGTTTCCACCTCTGTGGGAAACCACGTGGCCGCCACCATCTTTGGTTGCTGCCGCCGTATTCTCTTCCTTTCGTTCCCGATCTGCGGTTAACCCTCACCTCTCCATCCCATAGAGAACCCCTTAATAGCTCACTGGTTTTCTTCCATATATAACACTTTTTTTTGTCCTAGTGTTATTAAACTTTGTTTCAGTTTTCCAAATGTTCAGAGGTCTCACAAATTTTTCTTCCTTTTCCTATCTCTGCTTTTTAACTCTTTCTCTCCTGGTGCAGGGGAGAAGGGTCTAAAGATAGGAAAGGACATGTCTCCGTAATTGGGTTTTCTTGGCCAACCGTTGACAATAAGCCACATAAGTTAGGAGAAAATGCATCCTAGATGAAATGTGGATGCATATTCAGTTACCAAAGATGGAGGCATTTGTCAACCTATTAGGATTCATCAGTGACAGCATAGATTCTCTGTTATTATCTGAAAATCACTTTGTGAAAGACAGCATTTTTATTACTGGTCTTTCAGGTTTATCTCTTATGTTTGATTTTTTTTTTTTTTTGAGTCAGATTTATGCTACTTTATGATGTGTTTTTTAGAACTTTTTGTTGTTCTTTTCTGGAGGGGGGGAAGGGAGAATATTTCCTTAGACTGCAAAAGTATACTGTTCATGGTGTTGTACCTTAGAATCTCTTAAGAGCTGACACAGATACAGTACATAATAGTCACTTATTGCTGAGAGGGTAGAAGAGGGTATTTTACTGAGAGTGTTGATGTACTTCTATAGCATTTACTGTGGCTATCTTGTGGTCTCTAGATGGAAATTAAGGGTTTTTTCGTTTTGTTTTGTGTTTTTTTGACCTATAAAGTCCTAAATGGCCTACCAGGAATTAAATTTCTCCTCTCACTATTCTGCCATAGGTGCATACAAGAGACACAGTGGTTGGCAGAACATTAGCCATGGAAGGTTTTTTGCCCATCCTTAGTTCAAGGTAGTCTGAAATCAGCAGATATCCGGCAATTCTGCAACAGATGTGTGTTATGGCTTTTTGGAGAATAATGGAGGCAGAAGGAAGCAAGCTTCTGCTTGAAATTCACAGAAGACACTGAAATTCACTGCAGTATTCAAGACTAGTTTCTTTTCAAAAGCTGAAAAGTTCAAAGTTAAGGTCAAAAAGTGATTTTAAGATTGTTTTGCAAAAAAATTGGCACAACAGTGGTTGAGGGCATTATATTCAAGTGTAGGCCAGTGCAATAAAACAAAGGTATTATCCTGGAACTTCATTGTTTACCTATTCTCATACTACCTCATGTCTCTCAATGGATGTATTTAAAACACAGCATTTGTGACTTCTCAACTTTCTAAATGCATTTTGGCCACTTTGTGCTTAGAAATGTAATATCTGAATTTTTATGGCTATGTATTTTAGCCAAGTGAAAGAACATACTTCAAAGCCCCTTAGAGCAAAGCGAAGACCCTCTTTTTCACGTATGCAGGAATTCAAGCAGTCTTCAGGAGAAATGCAGAGGCTGACAGAGAGTAACCAGGTATCATTAATTATTACCATCATGAAAGGTGTCTTTGAAGTGCAGAACCTCTTATAAACATAGCCATATATTTCTTGATCACATTACAGCATATACACTTTACATTTGCAGATTGTCAATGGAGAATAAGCTGTTTTTACTCCTATCACAGAATAGAAAGTGCTCCTGAATTTGTGTCACAAAGGATATTAAAGTGCAGTTCCAGTTAGGTTACCATTTCATCACTAGGTGGGGGCATTGCTTTCACAACTCTGCCTTTTTCAGACTACCAGAAGGGTTTCTTGGATACCACAATGTGCTAATTACCAAATGGCAGGGAGACAAGTCCTAAATAGCTAACCGCCTTTAAGTCTAATGTAATTAAACCTCTGTAAATAGTTTATGACTGAATCTTTTGTTAGCTGTGTGCATATCACTGGAATGAGAAATGTAGTAGGTTAAAAATCACTTTATCTGGTAATGGTCCAGCTCCTACAGTATTCTATTTCTGTATCTGCTTTAGCCTGATTTTCCAACCCCACCTTCCACCCCCACCCCTGCAAGGTGATATAATTAGCTGCCTGTGAAATACTTGAAGCTTTAGGGTGGGTAACATCTTTTGGAGCTGAGATTTGTTTCATCCTCACAACTTTAAATCTTCCCTCAAAATAAAGAACTTTCTTGGCAATCTGCAACCACTTCCATGTTACTGTTCTTGAAATTGGTGTCACTCATTGTTTTGTCTGCATAACACTTGGCAAACAAAAGCAAATTAAACAAAATATGTCATTGCTTGGGTCATGCCAGAATATTTTAGAAAATTACCCATTCTGTCTTGAAAAATTTTACTAGTTTTTCCCAAAGCTCATTCTCTATCATGAACAATATAGCATATATGCAGCTGTAACACATTTGTAAAATGTTTGTCAAGTTCTTCATCTGTGCTCAATTCACCATATATGTGATCAGTCTTTATCAACAGATTCTGGAATACAGAATCTACCACCGTATTTCCTTAGCTCTACAGATCTGTAGCTCTGTCTTCAGTCTGTTGGCCAGAGAAGTAGCTAAAATACATCTTGATACCTTAGTATTTGACTCAAGATTAGAAAACAGTCTCTGTCATCTCTTGCTGAAAATGAGAATAACAGGCAAAATATTTCTTGTAACATAAACCGTGGCATTTGAAACCATAATAATGCAAGAATATCACTAACCAAATACAGTATATAAGAATCTGGAAAACAGCTATGACTATGAAAGTAAAAGGAAGCTAATAAGGACAATAACATTAATTTTTCACAATATTCTGATTATCTGTTGGGCCATTTTCAGAAGCTGTTTGTTGTAGTGGTTTTATATGAAGTTTTCAAAATAAGGAAACTAGTAAATAGATCTTTCTGTTACTAGCAAAAAACCGTGAAGGATTTTTGAGAAAGCTCTGCATCACTTTATATTAACTTTATATTCAGTGACTCTTACGTGCTCTATATGTGCACTCTCTTAAGGTTGTTTGCTATTTTACATTCACAAATTTTAGATCTCACTTCAGTATAGGAAGGCAATAATCTTAGATATTATTAGTTTTTGTTCACAAGCCTACTTAAATCTAGTTCCAAAGAAACTGGAATAAAAGATGAATAAAATATAAAACTACAGCTATAGATTTTGATTCACATCTGGCATTTGAAGAATAAAATAGAATAGCTTTTGATATATGTGCTATGTCTCTGCAAAGACACATTGAGTTAATTTCAAAACAGTCAAAAGATTTCTGAATCACCCCTATGAAATTTAGAGTGAATGGTACACCTGAAAATACTTTTTAATCAAATGAGGGTATAAAGAAAGTGCTTTGTCCTCCTCACTGACCTTTCATTTCATTCCATTCCATCTTTATACATTTAGATAAAACCTTGTTCATAGTTTATGGTTGTCTTAAGGCCAGTTAGCCATCTTGCTGAGCACAGTAGTCTGTTGTCAGACTCAGTCTGTCAGACTGTCAGACTCACTAGTGTCCTGGAATGTCCTGGTGACCAGGGTAGCTCAGGAGTTGCAGTACCAAGCACCTTATTTTCCGTTTTACAGATTACCCTCCCTGGGAAAGGTATTGATACCATAGGCCACAGGGGGATTATTAAGAGAAGTCATCATTATGGGGTTAGCTAAAAGGTTTTATTAAAGAATGATCATATGACAATTATTCAATGATTGGATGATAATTAAACGATAATTGAATAGTGATTAAGGAATAACTGAATGGTAATTAATCAGTGATTTAACAGTGATTTAACAATGATTTAACAATAACTAAGCTATAAATAAGTAGGTGTCAAACATTCTGATACTTACAATACTGCTAATAATGAAGCCATAGCTGGATATATAAATGTCACTATATATACTTTCAGGCCTAGTGTAAAATGTTGCGTTCATTATAGGATGATGCTAGGCAAGGGATCTCTTAGTCTCAAGGAGTACCCTTTAGAGGTGTACCTGCTCAGGGGACAGATCATTGATATGTGCCCTGCTGCCATACAGGAGAGCTCAATGACTTCATGGAGGACTGCAAACATTTGTAGCATAAAGTGATCAATTTGTAGTCAACCTCCCTTTCGTGCATGTGTAAGTGTGCAGCTGTAGTTTTGTGCAGTTTTAGTTTTGTCTAGTCACAGTTCAGGCTGTTAGCTCCTGAGAAGATGTAGCTTATATTCTTTAGTTCCTTAGAAGATAGGGCCTAGTAGGGTTCTCACAGTTTGTGCAGAAGGGATAATTTCAGCCAGGTATCCTAGGTGGTGATGCTGGAACCAAAGTGCTGTTCACTCAGTCAGAGCAGAGGCGTTCATCACACCCCCTGAAGATGTTAGACTTCTATCTACAAAGCCACAATTACCTAAATTGTAATTCCTTTCTCAGGCAGAAATATCCATGGATTTTTTTTTATATAGGAAAGAG
>NW_010390092.1:6123-12344 GCF_000710305.1 Buceros rhinoceros silvestris | reverse complement strand
AAGAGTGGTTCTATTTACACATCAAAATGTGTCATAATTTGAATCTGCATATTAAAGAACACTGGTGCAAATTTTCCTAGCAGATGGAACTGGATTATGAGTTGTCTATATGTCCTGTGGAGGGAAAGGTGGTCAGACTTCCTTTGAGGAAATCGCAATTACAGTTCCTCTCCCTGCAGCATTTATGGAGTGGTGGGAGCTGGCCATAAGAAACTGAGGTGGAAATTAACTATGCATATGAATTTGCAGGTTCTGTAAGAAACTGATGTTTCTGAGACAGATCCAAGTTTATAGCTTTCCATTGCCCTGGTATAATACTTAAAAACATCAGCTAGCACATTTGTAATCTCAGAATTAAAATTTATTTTCATGTAATAGTGTTAAAGAATTCTTATGTAAGAGAAACTATTATTTTCTGATCTGATTTTCTAATGCTGAGACATACATATGAGCTAATGTGCTAATTCCCCCTCATCCTTCCAGAATTCGCCATCTGAAGTTTCTTCAGTTTCTTTCACTTACAAACAGAATGTAATACATATGTAAGATGATATATGCAAGAGATACACAGCACAGATTTCTTAAATTAATCCACACAGTTTGCCAGATACTGCATCAGTTGATCACTACATTTTTATTTCAAATTATGGCTCATATATTTATTACCATTTTACACATGCGAGGATTACTATTATTATATGTTTATGTGAAGAAGAACAAGTGCAATTGTGAACAAAACACCAGTAGAAGGGACAATTAAAAATTACTTTTCACTGGGTAAGTAGGTTGAATCCTTCTGCATCCATTCTGCTTTTCTTTTAAGTGTATATTTGTCTTTTGAAATTAATTTGATTTAGGAGCCATGCAGCATACATTCACAGGTAGCAAGGAACAGAGCAGGGTGCGACTTTCTTTTAGAAACCAAAGAATATAGAGATTATTCCTTGAAAAATCTGCCCTGTACACACTGCATACAGGAAAGGCTATATGTATCATATAGCAATACACAGATTTCTCAGAAGACTCATTTTTCACTAACTCCTTCTTAAGAAAGTGTGAAATGTGGACTTCAGCTGAAATACTTCTTATCTTCTTGACAAAATTGAAAGGTTTTTTTATTAGTGTGGGCTTCTTTTGTACCCAGTTTGTCCTCTTATAGTGGACATTGATCTGAAAGTTTTATTTCCCTGGCATTAAATACTGCATCTGATAATATTTTAATGGAGTTTATTCTTTTCTGAATATGTTTTTTTGAAGTTCACCAAAGTACCAAACATCTTCTCACAGGATATTGTAACTAATATATGACATGCTGAATGGTTTGTTTATATTACCTGATTAAATCCCTGTTGATTTGGCATGAAATATCTTTTTAAAAATGTCTTTATTATACAAGCAGTATTATAATTAGCATTACCATCTATCACAAAAAAACAACAATTAAACTTGCAAATAGGTTATCTAGCATTTTTGTGGTGCTCTACAGCTGAAGGGGGTAGAAACTTTGTTTCTATACAGCTATCCCCTGTTCATATGAAGAATGCTCAGCAAAATAAAAGACTGTAAAAATGTTCCTTCTCAGGTAGTCATTCACAGGTAAATAAAACTAATAATAATAATAATAATAAATCAGTATATCACTTGCTTGTGTTTTTAAAAGAACAATTACAAAACCGCATAAGAACCTTGGAAAGATAAAGCTGTAAGAACGGAACAGAGGTATTGCAAATTTTCTCACTACAGAGAACAGTGAAAAGCAAGTTGTTATGTTTCTCCATATTAATGCAGGACCATTGATCTCAGGCTGTTCATGGAGAACAGTTGTTAAACGGAGGTCTCTTTTGAAAGTTAAAGCTAGTATGTCCTACTATTGCAGAGGCAATTCCCTGTTGAAGATTTTTATTTCTCTCAGGAATGTAAAGCAGCTGGGTATGAAAAAAAAAGCTTTTTTTTTCTCATTCAGTTATATGAGGGATGGAGAAAAGAGCTGCAAAATATTGTTGCAGAAGTATAAAATAAATCTTTATATAAATCTAGGTTTGTACTTGGTGGCACTCTGAGTTAGTCTGCTCAAACCATATGCTATGAGAAGTCCGTCTGTCACTCCAGACAATCAAAGCCATTTTCTTGGGCATGACCTTAATTGAACAGAGGATACTGTTCATAAGACTGAATTCTGAGTGTTTTCTGACAGCTCAGTTTTTCTAATTTCTTTTTTTTAATAGTCTTAAATGCAATTTTGACTTTCATTTTAACAGCTAAGTTTTATCTGAGAGCCTTTCACTGAAATCCTAGATTCAGTCAATGAGAAGCATAGTGTTCTGTCTGTATCTTTAAGTCAGAAAATAGTCGTTGTTCAAATTTATGGAACAGCAAAAGGGAAATTTAACTTTTTCCCTTCCAGTTTTTTTTGAGGACAGCTCAAAATGGACGTTATCATGGACAGCTTATTTTCTATTACCAGAATATCAGTCAAGCTACAATTTGACGAAAGTGGGTCACATAAAAAATTAAGCAGAAGATTGTTTCAAGAGCTCAAGGATGGATCAAAATACAAGTAATTTCTCTTAAATACTGTACCAGATACTATTTGATATCTCCAAAGTCTAACTCTTTTCAATTAACTTATTTGAATATAATTCAAATAAAACTACCTTGTTAGTGGACACAGGAAGTAAAATTCTGCAGAAAACACTGAGTAATAGTACTTAATACTAAGCTGTAAATTAAGCTGTATTATGAAGCAAGTTTTCAGAACCTGTAATGTGAATGATGGGATTATAATATTCATAGAATACCTCCATTTTCATAGGAAGAATATAGAGCTGACTGAAATCTTTTGATGGAATAATATGGTTAGAGAAATGAATAATTGGATCTAAACCCAAATATTCTCTGGGATCTATTCAATTTCAACCAGTCTTGAAAGTAAGATATTAGCATTTTACCTAAATTGAAATCAAAACAACATATTAATTCTCAATCAGGGCTTTTGTGTGTTCATGATTTCCATTTCATAGATAACAAGCTATTGCTGTAATTCGGAATAAGACATGTAATGATTTAAAGAAAAAGAGAAGTAATGATTAAAGATGGAGCTCTCCAAGAAACAGGAATTTTGCTTTTGTCTGCAGATGAAGTCAGAGAAGCTAAAAATAGGAAGCTAAACTGAGGTCAAAGCAGAAGTCTTTCAGAAGTATTGCACTTTTGCCACTGATATTTAGGAAGAATAAATAGAAAACTAAATAATCAGGTGTTGTCTACACTATGATCTTGTAAGGGTCTGGATTTACTGAGCTGAAAACCATTATAAAGGGGAAGACATGAAGCTTTTGTGGTCATAGCACATGAAGAACGTCCATAAAGAACTTTAACTTGAAGTTTGGATTTATAGGCATGCTGAGGGAACTTTAGAAATAATGAAAGCTTTTTCAATCCTTCTGATGTTTCAACTAGCAAATTGGGCAGTCTGCAGTATTGTTGCCTTCAGTTATTTTCTTTTATGCACAAGCTTTGAAGTCTGACCACCATACAGCAAGCTAGATTATCTAAATAAATTGACTATCAAATATTAACATTTTTTCCCAAACTAAGTCTGGAGTCTAGGTGAAAAGTGTAGTTTTTACTTAGGCTAGAAAAGTCAATAAATCTTTTATAAATGTCTGTCTTATTTGTCTTTATACCTGTTGCCTTTTAAAGGGTTTGTCTTGAGAGACACTTTCATTTACCATGCCTTACTTGCCTTTTATATATTAGCTGTCACTATAGTATTTCACTGGATTTGACTCCTGTGGGGAAATCCTTTAAATATTGACCCTTTCATTGTATGCCAGCAAGAAGTGAAGAAACGTGAAGCATGTAGAATTGAGTTACGGCTCTGAATTTCTTTGACATAAGCTTTTCATTGTGCAATTAAGGCAAATCTAGAAATAAGCCAGATTTTCATATTTGGAAGGAATGTTCATACTTCCCAAAGACAGCATATTGTTGCCTTACCTGCAAACATACTATAAATCAATAATTTTATAGGGATGCAGTGTTGTCATGCGTTATGTTCTGAAGCATACCTTGCAGCTTTTTCTATGCTTTCAAGCTAATTCTGTTGATAAGTGGTGGGAGATGGATTGAAAAGCCTGTAAAGGTAACCTTTATAGATTCATGTGAAAAAATAATTGGATACTTGATCACTAGTCCAACTGGCTGCATAGCGGAAATTTAGTACGTTGGCATGAAAAGTGTAAAACACTCCATGTAATGGAGTGTAATGGAGCTTCTTCATTTTGTTAATGATATCTCTTTATTGCACAGACAAAATTCAATTTAATAATGTGATTTTTCTAATAATATGAAGCAGTATAAACTTGGAAGTCATTATGCAGTTACGAGCTGCCCAAAAATTCTTCTGAGTATAGAGTTAATATAGCCAGAGGAGGAATTGTAGTTATAAACACATTGTATGTCTGCATTTTTTAATTTTAGCTATTTGGTACTATGTGAAAACTGCTTGGTGACTTCAGAATTTTCTTTTAACAACAGAGGTCATGTAGATGAAATGGCATCTTAAGCACAATTTTGACCCCTGCATTACTGAAAAACAATAGGAAGCATTGCTAAGCCCTTTAAAGCGTTCATTAGAAAAGGAAAGATAAATTTAATGAATAAAGGTTTCATACATATTTGCACAAGAAATAGCAGTGACAATGGGTGGATATGCGTTTATTACATCAAAAAAAGGCAAACAAATTTTGTTGAATTGTGCAATGCTAATCGGCATTAAGGTAAACCTGGATTACCTGTGATTGTGTTCCACTAATTCAGAAGGCCTTTTCTCACTATCTGTAAAAGCACAAATGATCAGTATGAAGAAAGCAGCTCAGTGATACAACATACATGTAAGAGCTCTTCATGGAAACTCTTCCCCATGTAGTATTTACGCAGTGTCTGTAATTAAGGGTCTGATAAGCAAGAAATGCAATTGACTTATAAAATCCATTAAACTAATTGCCTTGGAGGAAACATCTCCAAATAAACAAAGTACAAGCAAACAACCTTGGCCGCACAGGTGAAATCTGCTACCATGGGAATTGCTTTCGGAGGGCACATTTCACTTCTGTTACAGTGGATGAAAAAATGCTAGTGTGAATAAAAGCACTCATGAGTAGTTTCATAAATAGGAGATTATTGTTTCTACCAGCAATGAAGTTCAGAGAAGAATTTTCTGCTATGTTTATTTGGAGGATCTTATTTCATATTTATAAAGTTATAGCTTTTTCTGAGGAGCTGTAGACTAAATACTTTGCATTAATTCCACAAGGGGAATTTGTTCTATCTGTTATTGCCAATTTTTAATATTGTTCAGACCCCAAAGATGACTTTTTTATTCATAACCAAATAAGGAGAGATTTGAGAAAGGCACATTCAAAAATACATGATAAAGGAGTTAGGACATTATCTTGGAATTCAGGACATTTTCATCCAGGTTCCTTTAAGGACAGCTGGAATTAATACCACAGATGTCTTTCAGTCCTGGATGAAGGTCAGGTATGGCATCACTGAGACCCTCCCAGCCAGCGGGCTGTGCAGATGTGAGCTGTTCAGATCTTCCAGACATATTTTAGGGCATCTGAGATTATAAGACTGCCTTTGTAGGGTTCTGTGAAAATGACACGTGTTGATTTCTGCCAGCACTTAATCATAAGACTAGCCAGCACCGTTGGAAAGTAGGTTGATATGGTGGCCAGATGGAAACATTTAGAGGGTGAAAACATAGATGTCTGTTAAAGTTCTGGCCTTCAAAGAGACAGGAGTAGGAGTACCTTGGTTTTGAGGACATGGATTTGAAATTAGGCCTTCAATTCTATTTGTGGATCTAACCCAATTTTGTTTCTCTATCCGTATCTGTAAATACCAGTATGTCATATCGTATGATATGGCATCTCTATAAAAAGGATGAATGAATTAACACTTGGAAGAATTTAGTAGGTCATGTGCCGAAGAGCACATGTAGGAAGGTTTGTAAATAAATATCAGCACATAAGTAGTCAGCACACTTATTGTGTGGATAAATGTATTTGTATTAGGTTGCAAAGTGGTCCATCTACTTCCCTGAGGCAAGGGCAATGAGACCAGTACGGGCTCCCAATGGGGTAGCCATGGAGCAGGGCAGGCCAGAGGGTCAGCTGAGGGCAGGTCCAGCCCATTAAATCTCCCCAAGAATAAGG
>NW_010390092.1:0-5989 GCF_000710305.1 Buceros rhinoceros silvestris | reverse complement strand
AGGAATGCAAGACAGTGAGTCAAGATGAGGATCATGAACATCTTCAAGTTGCTTTGTTAGCTTCACTGAGCAGCCCTATACTTTCTGACAGTGGGCAACTTGGTGCATCGGTGATGACCTTAGCAATGTCTGTACCAACCTTCCAAAAATGTGCAAATATAATCAGAGACTGAGGGACAGAGGGACAGAGAATTTTGTAGACAAGGAGAAAAATTCTGTGTTCTACCTTTGTGCTGAATTGTCTTATATCTTTAGAAGAAAAATTATCACCCTTACAATGGTTATTGTCATATCTACTGTCAAAGAAAAACTAGTAATGAGCTAAAAGCATTTTTTCTGAAGACATATTTGTATAAAGTGTCTTAATTAATGTAGATGTGTCGGAATAAAATAAATGGTTTAGTAGCTGAAAATACCTTCTAATGAAACCGACATGTTGTGTCATCCAAGAAAGCAAAATAGAGTTTCACCTCTTACTAGATCAATGGAGATCTAGTTAGGCAAGCAGGCATGCTGGAAAGGTTCTCTTGAATGCTAAAATGCAGACTTACATTAATAAACTGAAGAACGAGAACTGAATTTTGAAACTATGCTGCAATGTTATCATAATCCATAAGCTTCTGTCCTGATTTTGGCTGGGATAGGATTAATTTTCTTCCTAGTAGCTAGTATAGTGTTGTGTTTTGGATTTCGTATGAGAATAATGTTGATAACACACTGGTATTTTTAGCTGTTGCTAAGTAGTGTTTATACTGAGTCATAGATTTTTCATTTTCTCATGCGCTGCCAGCAAGAGGGCTGGAGGGGCACAAGATATTGAAAGGAGATACAGCCAGGACAGCTGACCCAAACTGTCCAAGGAAATATTCCATACCATATGGAGGGAGCTGGCTGGGAGGGGTGGATTGCTGCTCAGGAACTGGGTGAGCATCAGTCAGCGGGTGGTGAGCAATTGCACTGTGCCTCACTTGTCTCTCTTGGGTTTTATCTCACTTTCTTTTTGTTACCTTCCTTTTCATTACTACTATTTATTATTAGTAATATCAGTATTATTTAGTATTAGTAGATCTCATGTTCTTATCTCAACCCACAAGTTTTATTCGTTTTCAATTCTCCTTCCTGTCCTACCAGGGGTGTTGGTGTATTTTTCTAGCAGAAATTAGACTTATGGAAAATATGCTACTCTCTCTGGGAAACTTAGCAGCCGAAACCCAGCTGCAGTATTATCGTGTGGGAAATTAACTCTAACCAAAACACTCACCACATGGGGACTAACCCCTTTTATCCAATTATAGTGCCTTTAGAGATGTGTGCTGTCTGTGTAACAGAGACACTATCCAATCACCATGTAGTTAGTCGGGTGGACAAGAGTCTATAAATTGGGATGTATTGTAAATAATAAACGGGTGTCACTACACACCATATTGGCATATGAGTGATTCGTTCCGCTCCAGCCGAGAGCTCCGTGGGTCGCGACAAGGGGGAGGGGAAGAGTGAGTGAGACACTGCATGGTGCTTAGTTCCTGTCTGGGATTAAATCACAGCAGCTTCCTAACATCATTCTTTTTCCCGTTTGTCCAGTGAGATGAATGGTCCTCTTCATGTTGACTGCATTCTTGCAGCTCAGCAATAGCATTCAGGTTTAAAATAAATCATTTTCATTTGTTTTCATGGATATATGAAGCAAACCAACTATTCTCCCCCGTACGTCATCCTATCTTACTAGTTGTGGAGTTTTTGGTGGGGCAGTGTTTCCTTAAGAAACAGGGTGCCTTTTCTGCTTGCCGCCTAGGACAACTGCAGCACGCCTTTTCTGCCTGCTGCCTGGACCAGCTGCACTGTGCCTTTTCTGCCTGCTGTCTGTGACGAGCCACTATCTGCCTTTGCTTGTGCCTGATGCCCTGCCACTCCAATTGGCCGCCCCCACCCTCTTCTTGCCCATGCTGGGATGTTGCTGCCATTGCTGTCTGCCACTCAGACCTCTGCTTTTGCCATGGAGCTGCCCTGCTTGCTGCTGTTGGCTGCTGCTTGGACCACTGGTTCGCCTGGGGGTACACCAGGCTGTTCCTTGCTGCTGTTTTCCCAGCTGCTGCTCCCAGCCAGATGAGCTCCAGCCCTGGCGAACACCACGTGCTACCACTATTAACTGACTGATAGGTCTTTTTATCTATCGCATTGTCCCTTTACCCATGGGTTTAACCCTTGCCACACCAGATCCCTGATCATTATATATTCTTGTAATATGTTGGGTTTGTATATATCATTCTATTGTTATTAAAACTATTTTAGTTTCCTAAACTTAAAAGAGGCCTTACCAACTTTTTTTAATTTGCTTTTTATTTCTCTCCTTAACCCTTTCTCTTTGAACAGGGGAGAGAATTTATCCCGTGACTGGCCAAATCTTAGCCAACTGGTGACAAACAGCAATGCTCAAAATAGTATCTGAATATAAGTATCTTGTCTAATAATCGAATGCATTATTTTATTGATTTAGAAGTTTTGTTTGTTCATATAACTTGCTGAGGAAGTTTTAATAGATTAATCAATGAGGACTAATTTAGGCTAATGGCTTTATCTCCTGTGGCCAGCATATGAGGTTATTTATGAGATGAGTTTGCACAGAAAGAGGTAAGAGAGACTGGATAAATACATGACAGAACTGGGCTGTGTTACTTAAATACCATAAAAGCATACAAAAAAATCAGAGTAGTTAGTGTTGGAAGAAAATCAGACATTCCTAAAAGTGCGGCACATTTTCTTGTGGAGGTTTTGAAGGAGTTTTGCCAAGGTGTTTACAAACTATAGTACATGCTTGAGGGAAAAAGCTTAACAATGCAGGAAGCAAATCTAGACAATCTCATATCTGTTCGAAAAGGAGAAAATACACATGCACACACATGCATACATGATATAACTGAGTCCCTGAATGGTGATTTTCTTGGGAGAACATAAAGTGACAAAATAGTCCATACTGATACTTCTACAAGGATGTGTGGGGACGAATTATTGGAGGCATGACATGATATATTCACTTCTTAAATTCAAGTATGTTTAAATTCAAGACAGTAATCAAGACTACGTGTGTATTTGTCATCAGTTGGCACTGCAGTGGGACCAACTGGATGACAATTGGTCCAATCACCCCTCGCCCGTTCCAGGAGAAAAGGGTCAGGGAGAGATAAGAAGAAAATGTAAGCGAGACCTCAGTTACATTTAGGAAACTAAAGCTGTTTTAATAACAAGAGAACAATATTACATACAAAACCAAACAAGATATTAACAAGTATATATATAAGGATCAGGGGTCTGGTGCAGTGGGGCTTAAACTGTGAGTAAAGGGAACAAAAGCAATAGACGAAAAAAACTACCAGTCTGTAACAGCTGACGGCATGTGGCATAGATGGGGTTGGAGACTACTGGGCCGTGGTGGCTGGAACACACAGTAGCAGTTGGGAACACAGCGGTGCGGAGCAGTGCAGTGTCCCCCCAGGGCAGGAGCAGTTGTCTGGCAGCAGGGAGCAGCAGCTCAAACAATAGCAGCGCTGGTGGGTGAATTCCTCATGGGCAAAAAGGAGGAGAGGGGTAGCAGCACAGCAGGCAGAAAAGACACATTCCACAGTTTTCTTCCTGCACCCGGCTCTGTTAAGGGTCAAGGGCTGAGGTAACAACCCCTCGAATTCCTTAACGATTCTCCTCTGTCTCACTGGAGACAAAAGAGGTTGTAAGAGGAAAGAAGAAATTATTCACACCTCAGTTTTGTGTTACGGAAACTGGAACAAACTTTTAATACACCATAAATCCACATTGTAGACTACTATGTATATGTACACAAACCCAGAAAAGAGAAAAAGGAAGAAAAACGAAGAAGAAAAGATTTACACAAGCTGTTCTTTTTAAGGTCAGTTCTTGGCAGGCAGCCAGTTCTCGGCAGGCAGCCAACAGCGGAGTAGGCGTGCGCAGCCTTGCTTCTCTCTGGCCTGGTCAGATTCCTCTCGTGCCAAGAAAGAGGTGAGGGAGAAAACCCCACTGCTCTCAGGCGGAGAAAACTCAAGAAAGCTCCCTGCACGAACAGCCGGGAATGCAGATATCTCACCCGATTTCAGACGAGACTCATGGCAGTAATAGTTCACAGTCTGTGATCCTCAGGTCCTCTGGGGGTGTAGGCCCTCAGATTTCAGGCCTAGTCGTTCGCCAGGTCGGCCCCAGCCAGGCCTAGTCAGGCCTGGAGGTCTGCCAGCAGATCCACGGCAGGCCACCTTCGTGCAGCGAGTCCGGAAGCCCAAGAGAGAGATCCACCCCTGAGCTGCTGCTTTTAAAGGCTCCCGGTGTAACATTACGTTCACCTGATTCTCTTAACCAATTAAATGTGGAATTATTGTACTAGATGGAATAATTCTATTCGTCCATTTCACAAAACAAGGAAGTTTTAGCTCAAACCAGGACAGGCGCTTAAAGAAACAACATCCTGCCAAAAAGTTCCCCAGCCAGTCAGATGCAGTGACATGCAGGGGGAGAAATGCTTTAACTGGCTTGCTTCTGTGCCCGTCAAAGCAAACCAGGCTGTATTTCCCTCGACCCAGGACAATATTTCTTGCATACTTCTTGCTTCCTTGTTAATGAGGATGTGTGATGTTTATTCCTTGGCTAATAAGGGATGATCCTATTCTGAGTTTAAATTTGTGTGGGGAAAAAAGTCCCAATTTGTATCATACTTTAGATAAGAGTAGTTGCTGGTTGTTCATGGTAATGTAATAATGGCTTAGGTCGCATACGTTTGAACTGCGGGAAATATTTGCTGATACCAGAGTAGTTATACTCCATAACTGATACAGCATTCCTATGACATCAGCCACAGAATCAATTTGCAATAGGTTCCCAAAAGAAGTACAAGGCATTCAGAAAGCCTGAGAAATTTCAGAGGATTGACTGTTTGCCTGGTGGCAAGATATGAATCTTACCCAGAATCTAGCAATGTACTGAGATCACTAGTGGCACAGGAGCAGGAAGGATCTTTGCATGTGCAGAACTTTGAAAGTAATGATAAAAGATCTGTGGAAAGCACAGTACCACGGAGGGAAGGAAAAGAATATATTGTTTGCTATCCCTATGAATAAATGTAGCCAGACTAAGTGCTTGTTACCAGTTGGCTGAGGTTGGCCAAATCATGGCACAAATTCCCTCTCTAATTAGCCCTCTTCCCATTCCAGCAGCAAAGGCTAAGAAAAAAGAAAGAAAAAGTTTGTGAGGCCTCTGTTAAGTCTGGGAAACTAAAACAGTTTTAATAACAATAGAAATATAGTATATACAGAAAGCAAACAAGATATTAACAAGTTCATATAGGATTAGAGAACTGGTGCAGCGAGGGTTAAACTGCAGTTAAAGAAAGAAAAAGCAGCGAATAAAGCTACCAGTCAGTTCAATGGCAGTGACATGTGGCATGGTCGGGGCCAGAACCAGGAGGGGCTGGCAGCGACAGTCCACATCCAGGGCCAGGTCAGGAAGCAACAGCAGGAACCCTCTTCTGAGGCAGCAGGTGGGCCATGGAGTAAAGTGATGTCAGCAGCAGCAGTCCAGTCAGCAGCGGCGGTGGCAGTGAGGATCGTGGCAGGCAGTCATGTCGCAGCGTGCCCCAGGGTGAAAGCAGCAGTGCAGATCACAGCAGGCAGCAGTGGCAAGCAGCGAGGGCAGCAGCAGGAACAAGCAGCAGAAGCAAGCAGCCACAGTGACGGTGGGGTGCGAGTTCACATTCTCCCCAAGGCTACGAAGTCGCAGAGAGAAGCCTTCTGGTCTGTTCTTTTTGGTGGATCTGTAACTTTGGGGGTCCGATCCTTTTTAAACTGTGACATTGTATTACCTACCAGGTGTGTCCAGCACCTTGAGCAGTGACAACACCACAGATGGGTTTGCCTTTGTCTAATGCAGGAGGAACCCAGACAGCTCTCCCAACAGATTCCTTTCACATGTTGCTGAAAACGCAGCTGCGCTGGGC
>NW_010390091.1:33701-37747 GCF_000710305.1 Buceros rhinoceros silvestris | reverse complement strand
TGAAGAAAAGGAAGTCAATCCAAGTTCTGGATTTTAAAGTTTCATGTTTCCACAGCAGAATAAACTTCTACTAAAAACAGAAGACATTTCATCTATACAATAGTGCATATACAAATATATTCTATTTGTACTCTGTATTATACCATATTGAATACTACAGTATTCAGAAAACAAGACTCTTACGTTCTTAAACCCTGTTTCCTTGACGGTCTTGTGTGACATACTTTTACTTGAGGGCTAATAAAAGTAAAATTCAGGGCTCCCACGCTCCAGTAGAAAAGTTCCTATCATGCAAGCATACAGAACACTGAAAAACCAAGGGCACATTCATCTGCTTTGTAGGAAGCTTGGAGGTTAAACAGCAGAAAGATGATGTCCTGGTTGTGTAGTTCCCATGAGAGGTGATCATCCGAAATCTTGGCAAGACCTGTTTTCACTAAATAAATGCAAGAGGGGGAAGTTGGGTTGTAGACTACTAAGGAAAGATTTGGGAGAGAGGAATCCCACACACAGCGTCAACAGTTTGTTCACTGAGTTTAGAGATGAAAAGAAAGGACACGAACAAATAGACAGACAAGTGAGATCAAGTGTTTTCCTTCGTTTTAGAAAAGATAAAAGAGATACTTGATCATGTCTGAGTACGAAGAGCCACAGAAAAGTGAAGGTTGCAGATGAGAATAGGGAAATGACAGACAGAATGAGATAGGATGAGATGTACTCACTGGAGCAGACAGAAAGATTGGAGTAAGGTAGAAGACACTTTTCTAATTGTAATAGAAAAGGAGATAATTCAGATTTGTACAAAGGAAAAGGGAAGTTTATTTTGCACTTTATTTTTTTTCATGGAAAAGCTAGCAAGCTCAGTATATGCCATTTATACACGACCTAGCATTCAAAGTCATCTAGATCAACACATCACAAGTAAAAGCATTGTGAGAAAGAGCAGGGAGGAACCTCAAAGTGTTATTTAGACTGCTTCAAAGCCAGCTCAGCTACGCCTGTGCCATCCTCACAGGTGACTGTCTAACTCTGTCCAACACCCTCAGGCAATAGGTTCTACAGCTCAAACTATTCTCACCATAGCAAGGTTTTCCTCATCACTAGTCTGAATCTCTCTTGTTGCACTGAAAGTCCACTGCTTGCTTTCTAACCCAATACAGAGAGCAAGAAAACATTATACTCCTTCTCACGCCAGCACTTTAAGAATTGAAGAGTGCAATTCTATTTTTCTCTAGCCTACGCAACACCAATTATTTCAAACAAAACTAAATGAGAAGTGGAAGAAAAGTAACAGGCAGTTGCAGGCATAAAAATATAACTTCACTGAGAGCAAGATGAAACAGCTTGATGCACAAGTATTTATTAAACTTTATAAGAGCTTTGTATTTAACAGGTTTTGTTTCTACTATGATTTTTCATTTTCTCCCTTTGGTGCTAGATGAATTTGTGCATTTTTTCACTGAACCTAGATTCATAAGTATTAAAGAGGCCGTTGAAACAACTCTTAGCTGAAAGAACATAGCATGAAATCCTCGACATATAGGCATTTTATTTATTTTTAGGAAGAAATTGAAAGAGAATTCTATGGCATCCTCAACTTAAATTCTCTTTTGTCCCTTTGCATTAATCTCCATTCTTGTATGTGCAGGTGTGACACATTTGGAGGCTTTGTTCTAAACTAACAAGTTTAACAAGTTTAACAGCCTCTTCTGATCTCCCAAGGCCAAGGAGTCTTCGACTTCAATATTCAGTGGTCCTATTTAAGGGAGAGCAGACTTTGCTCTCTTGCTTATCAGAACAGCATTTTGGTAGGGCAGTTAAACCTATCACATCACCCAAATTTTAAAGAACGTTTGCTGGAGTGGGGATGGAAGAAGTGATATGGTCAAAAGTCAATTTCTGGACCAATACGAAATCAGAGCAAAACTGAAGTAGTAGTTACCTGTTCCATTTCCATCTAATCCCTGCAAATAAGGAAAACTGTCCACTTCCCAGGGTGAACTGGCTGCAGTCAGATATGCTGTCAAATCACTGTAGCTAGTGTTCTCTGGTAATTTCACAG
Source organism: Buceros rhinoceros silvestris (assembly GCF_000710305.1). Classification (NCBI taxonomy): domain Eukaryota; kingdom Metazoa; phylum Chordata; class Aves; order Bucerotiformes; family Bucerotidae; genus Buceros; species Buceros rhinoceros. The sequence continues at coordinate 35,685 of NW_010390091.1, read as the reverse complement.
ACCTTCTCTGAAAGTGAACTTGTGGCTGAGTCCATGCACCTAAAAAAAATTAAAAGTGACTTTATATCCAAGGCAGGCACAATATTTAGATGTTTATAATTATGGAAGCACATCTACAGGTGTTTTTCGTTATAAATTACACTAGAGAAGGACAGAGACATCAGAAGGCTATTAATGAAATAGGAGGAAAAACAGTATTTTTATATTTTTTTTGCAGATGCCGTTATTTTCCACAAATACTAGAGACAAAAATTGTAAAGGCATCTAATATCAGAAGCCTAAGTTATTTCCTTAAATCACCTCCAATTTCATTACACACTTCTTTTAATGAATATAACTACAGTTAAAACAGAGTTCAGAGGTAAGGCATGTGAAAGCTTAGAAAAGCATCCAGTTCACCTTATCTGTTTAAATTTTGTTTCTTCTGAAACAGCAAGATAAATGTAATATATACTCTTTAAAGTGATTTTCTAAGAGATAATTCTACCTGTAGTCCCAATTAACTTGTGTAATTTCTGTACTCAAGTTTTACAAAGCTTCACCCACATTAACCATCCCCAGCACTGAGACAATAGTCTCTTCTTGTTTAAATCACTGGACAAAAAGATTCACTTGACAAAGCTTGGGTGAAAAGTTTTCTTATTTTCCCCACGCAAAGAACACATCTAAACCAGATTACGTGGCACATAAGATTTCTCTCTTTTCCTCTGTCTTGTACAGTTTTAGTGGTTTTTTTTTTCAAGATTGCTAGGTGCTAATTGAAGGGTCTTTGCTGCAACGTGACTGAAGATTGCTTCATGTACTATGGCATTTCACATTTCATTTAAATCCCAGTTTACAAAATCAATAGTATTTCTCAGTGGTTGTTTACCATTCATACTGTTCAGCACCACACAGCAAGAGTCCATCTGCATGTTTGTGTGTGCAACATGCAAATTAATTTTTATATCAAAAGCTATTGTATTCTCCAGAGCTCATTTTGAATACTCACAGCACACTCCCCACACAGCACAAAATCAAGAGGCAAGCAAGTTTTTTCTTAATTCACATTTGACTATCCTGTTCAAAGATGTCAACTCAAACCAATTTTGCTTCTTTTCCCCTATCAGTCTCTGGCAGCATTTGTAGGTTACATGTAACTTCACTGTGAGCAAGATGAAACAGCTTGATGCACAAGTATTTATTAAACTTTATAACTGCCAATGGCATTAACAAGGAAACTGGCTTTTTTTTTTATTATTATTTTCTAGCAGGAGCTCTAGCTATAAGCAAACATAAAACTTCACAGAACAAACTTTTTATTTGCCAACAAAAATTGCTATGTAGACAGGCAATTATCTCCAAAGAGTTGGTCATTATTTAGCTGTCACTTCTTTGGTAATTCTGCAAGAAAATGCTATAAAACAACTTTTCTCTTTTAGTTTCTGAAACACTTCAGTATTTACAGCAGGGTCTGAAGACTGGCAGTATCCTTAAGTGTTTAAGACAATCATTAAACAACACCCATGTGAAACTGGAAGAAATCTCCCTTACCCAGCTTCTAGGCGTAAATAGAAAACAACATAAAATACTAAATAAATTGACTGCAATGAACTTGGGGAAGACTTATCTCCTGAGTGCTCTGCAATACTGTAGTAGTTTGCTGTATGTCAGGATCTGTTCAAGCACTCAGGAACCTCTGACTGCACTGTTGAGCCAGCTCCTACAGCCCGTAGGTATAAGCATCCACAATAACAAAAGAGAAAAAAAAAACATGACAAAGAAACTGGCATTAGGATTATCACTAACAGTTCAATGTGTAAGTGTAGGATTTTCTGCTAAATCTCTGGTTAAGACTAATCATTCAAGTTTCCAAGAACCGGTATTGTATTTCCAAAAATATGAAAAATAAAGAATTAAAACCAAAGTAACTGTTGTTGAGTCTGTAAGACAGTAGTTTATGTAGAGACTGTGGGGTTTCCAAAAAAAAAAAAAAAAAAAAAAA
>NW_010390091.1:9620-33612 GCF_000710305.1 Buceros rhinoceros silvestris | reverse complement strand
CAGTAGTTTTTTGAGGGGAGTGGGGGTTTCCAAAAAAAAAAAAAAAAAAAAAAAAGGTTGTTTTGTAGCACTGGGAGAGACGGGAGCTGCCAAATTTTAACTAGATAGGGAGGACTCAGTACACCAACCTCCACTTCTTCAGTCCAAGAGGCAATGCAAACCATTCCTATGGCTGAGCTCCAAACCTGGCAGGAAACCCAGGCAGCAATCAGCTCGGATGCAAGTTTTAAGGTGGAAGAAACACCTTCCTCCATATGTATATGTGCATATGTACAGAATACATGTACAGAATAAACCAGTACAAGAGTAGTTAATTCACACCCTAGATTAACACACAAACTCCTCAAAATCACTATTCACCTGAAACCTGCCACTCAGTTGTATCTCCTCAAACTTGACATGTGACTTCAAAGGGGCAGAAGACCAGAAGCAACCAGCAAAAGGCTTGTGAGGGAAGCAGTTACCAAGGCTTCTGCCTTCTCACCACCTTGCTAGAAGATAATCCAATGTACTCCTTCAGCAGATGTCATAGAGGTTTTTGGGACATATGTTTGGTAATAGACTTAAGGGGACTGTAAGTGATAAACCAGAAGGAAAGACTTGTGCTGACCAGACTATCGGAGTATTTTTCAACAATTCAACACTTATCACTGGGAGTGGATTATTATTATTATGGCTTCTATTACTGAAGATACATAGTTTTGACTTCTAAAACACAAAACAAAACTAAGCATTCAAGTATAAAATTCCTATGTGACCTCTCTCATACCACACAACTTGGTGTGTGCCATAAGGTAAAGGACCGCTGAGCACTGATCTTATCATCTTTAAACATCCTCTTGTCAAGACACCAACCATAGAATCACAGAATCATTTTGGTTGGAAGAGACCTTTAAGATCACCAAGTCCAACCATTCACCCTGCATTGCCAGGTCACCACTAAACCATGTCGCTGAACACGACATCTATAAGTCTGCTAAATACCTCCAGGGATGGTGACTCCACCACTTCCCTGGGCAGCTTGTTCCAATGCTTGACAACCCTCTCTGTAAAAAACTTTTTCCTAATATCCAACCTAAATCTCTGAATCTCCTCTTGCGCAACTTGAGGCCGTTTCTTCTTGTCACAGTACTTGTTATCTGAGAGAAGAGACCAATACCTAGCTTGATACAACCTCCTTCCAGAGAGTTACAGAGAGCAACAAGGTCTCCTCTCAGCCTCCTCTTCTCCAGGCTAAATAACCACAGTTCCCTCAGTTGCTCCTCATAGGCCTTGTGCTCTAGACTCTTCACCAGCTTCACTGGACACACTCCAGCACCTCAATGTCCTTCCTGGAGTGAGGGGCCCAAAACTGGACACAGTATTAGAGGTGTGACCTCACCAGTGCCGAGTACAGGGGAACAATCATTTCCCTCAGCCCGTGTGCTCTAGACTCTTCACCAGCTTCACTGGACACACTCCAGCACCTCAATGTCCTTCCTGGAGTGAGGGGCCCAAAACTGGACACAGTATTAGAGGTGTGACCTCACCAGTGCCGAGTACAGGGGAACAATCATTTCCCTCCTCCTGCTGGCCACACTATTGCTGATACAGGCCAGGATGCTGTTGGCCTTATTTCCTGGCCACCTGGGCACACTGCTGGCTCATATCCAGTCAGCTCTCAACCAACACACTGAAGTCCTTTCCCACCAAGCAGGCCTTCTTCCCCAAGCCTGTAGCATTGCAGGAGGATGTTATGACCCAAGAGCAGAACTCGGCACTTGGCCTTGTTGAACCTCATATAACTGGCCTCGGCCCATTGATCCAGCCCGACCAGATCCTTCTGTAAAGCCTCCTGACTTTCAAGCAGATCAACACTTCCACTCAGTTTGGTGTCACCTGCAAACTTATTGAGGGTGCACTTGATCCCCTCATCCACATCACTGATAAAGATACTAAAGAGAACAGGCCCCATTACTGAGCCCTGGGGGGGACAGGACGACCACTTGTGACTGGCCACCAAATGGATTTAACTTCACTCTCCACCGCTCTTTGGGTCCAGACACCCAACTAGTTTTTTACCCAGCAAAGAGCACACTCATCCAAGCCACGAGCAGCCACTTTCTCCAGGAGAATGCTGTGGGAAACAGCATCAAAAGCTTTACTAAAGTCTGTGTAGACAACATCCACAACCCTTCCCTCATCCATTAAGTGGATGTTATAGATGGATGCCTTGTCACTGAAGATCGGGTTAGTCAAGCAGGACCTGCCTTTCATAAACTCACGCTGACTGGGCCTGATCACCTAGTTGTCCTGTACATGTCACGTGATGGCACTCAGGAGGATCCGCTCCATGACTTTCCCCAGCACCGAGGTCAGAGTGACCTGTAGTTCCCTAGGGAAACTACAGGAACCCAGCACCTGTAGTTCCCTAGATCCTCCTTCTGGCCCTTCTTGTAGATGGGCATCACATTTGCTGACCTACAGTCAACTGGGACCTCTCCAGTTAGCCAGGACTGCTGCTAAATGATGGAAAGTGGCTTAGTGAGCACTTCCACCAGCTCCCTCAGTACCCTTGGGTGAATCCTATCTGGCCCCATAGACTTGTGCATGTCTAAGTGGTGCAATAAGTCAGTGACCATTTCCTCTTGGATTATGGGGGGGCTTCATTACACTTCCTGTCTTTGTCTTCTGGTTCAAGGAGCATGACTCTCAGAGAACAACTGATGATTCGAGTGCTGTCAGCCCCAATCCACCCAAGGACACCTGAAGTTGAAAGCATCTCAAGGAGTCCCTGTAAGGCACCTCTTGTTATGCTGGATGTGTGACACATCGCACCACACTGGCGTTTGGGCTTCAGTCTATGTAAAGTAACATCTGAAGTGTCATCAATTTACACTCTGATTGCTTCTGTGTCACAGGCAGATAGAGGGTACCCATACGGCTCCTATTCACTGAACGCTGAAGTTCAGCTTGACACCGTGCCGGTATTAAATAACTTAAATGACCCGTTGACTGGCAAACTCCATCTCTCGCAATTACCGACAGAGCACAGCAGTGGATTGTAATGCCATCATGAAAATGAAGCTGGCTGCATCAACTCAGACGAACTTCTCAATTGCATAATAAGTCGCTTGGTTGATTAATTATTCAAAAGCAGCTGGTAACTTATTGTACTAGACAGGCCTTTCTCTCCCTTTGGCTGGTGCTTCAAACACCAGTGTTCCCAGTCTGTTCCTGGTATAATGAGTTCTGTTTTGCTCTTGTTTTTGCAGTAAGGTAATTCCTGATCAGCTCTTTTGAAGCAGCACAAGGTTACTGGGAAATAAACTGGAGACATAACAGAGAAAAACTAGGACACAAGGATTTTGGATCAAGACTAAAAAGGCTCCATTCAGATGCTGGTACATCTAGGCTCTTTCATTTAGGTTTCATCCCAAGAAAAGGAGTGTGGGCTGGTCCCACAAAACAGTTTTTACAGGACAAGACTGAGAGTTCAAATTCCAGCTCTTAGAATACTCTAGGTACCACTTTCTTCCTTTGTCCTCTTTCTCTGCTATACCAGCAGAATCAGTTATGTTATTCTAAGTTAAACATATTGGGAACACCCCGGATGAATTCACTGAAGGGAGCAAGATTATGTGGAAAATATCTATGAGTGTCACTTGGCTGTTAAAGTATCCCTCTACCCCTTTAACATCTCTCTTTTTTTTTTTTTTTGAAGAATGGAAGCTGTAAACATGAAAAGGTTGTTCTTTTAAAGTTAATTGCATAATATTAGCACATTTTCATAAGAATAAGAGTATTTAATACACCTTGCTAGTAGACTACTGTTGGTAAACAATGATTCATATCTGTCCAATGGATCCCTTGTGTTTTAACACCGACCATCTAATTTAGCCCATTAGATAACATCAGTTCTAATTGCAGAATACGTACGGCAGCTGTGCTGTTCTCCAGCTCCTTCTCAGCGTTCCATCAGCTACCCAATTTGTTTAGTGCTTCTTCAGCTCCAGTCGTATCTAGTGCTATCAATAATGAAAAGTCTATTGTGTCTGGATGGTTTCCAACCATAAAACAAGATGTCAGGAAGGCATAATTATATTATATTCCCTCAGATAAAACAAGGTTATCTTGGAATATTATTGAAGATAGTATTACCCTGTTTATTAACTATCAGTTTAAAATGATGGAAATCATAACACACATGAATAAGGTAAGTTTACGCACAATAAGAGTGCTCACAAGAAGGATGTCCCCTTCTTTTGGCTCATCAAGGCATCTTTAAAAGCTTCTGTTCTTTTCTTAACAGACTCACCTCAGCTATCACATCAGCTGGGCTACTTGGGTCAGATGAACATTTTATTCTTTACAATTCAGATAAAACAGTGTCCATCTGACTGATACTACAGTTACTTTAACTGCTGTGTTTGGCATCACAAAAAGATGATTCGAACTTTATTCTTCTAATACAGTGGATTTCACCCTGTCGTATGTGTGTTTGCAGGCAGTCTGACATGGGAAGTACTTCAGAAAAGCAAGTTTATATAGGGTATACAACAATGCAGGTAGGAAAATTTTTCAATGCCCTAAATTTCCAAGGCATTCACAGTAGGAAGCAAGAAACAAAACAAATACAGAAGAAATTCTTAGACAATAAGAACATTAGAAAGTATTTACTGCAAAAATGGTTAAAAAAGGGTAGATGAAAAAAGGTCCAACAGATAGCAAAATAAATTTAATCTCTAGCTCTCAAATGGCACACTGAAGTCCAAATTTGTTTATTGCTAAGTAACTAGAATTCCCTAGTCACAACAATTAGGCATGAATTTAGCTATTAATTAACTTGGTAAAACCATCCTGCAGAGGAGCATTCCTTGGGGAACTCAGAACTCCCCTCAAAATACCAGTCTCCCATGGCACAGAGTTCAGAAAGTATCTGGCTATCAGGCTTTTTGCTTACTCAAATTACTTGTCACTCAAATTTCCAGAATTTCCACTCTGATTCCCAGAAAGCAGCATACCTTGAAATCCTGAGACTATCTGGACTACATCGTCATAGACCATTAGAGTAGCTGAGCGTTCAGGAAGAAGGCCGAGACTCAGTGAAGAGAACACTGGAAGAGAAGTAGTTTAAATGGGATATTTGAATTCTTATAAACATAATGCAACAACAACAGCACTTACTTCTACTTTTTTGCAAAAGCAGGCCACACAAACTATTAAAATCGTACTGTATACGTGACAGAAACCACATTCGTTTTGTAAACCAAATAATTAAATTGCCAAGTTAATCATTATTGAACTAAACAACATGTTCTATGCTTTGACTCCTGGAAATCATGTATGGTAGCTCAGAGTACAGATGAGTGCAGTGTGCAGCTCCACATAAAAACCTGTCATTACATAAGGAGGAGTGAAACACTAACTCAGTCTGACTGATTTATTTTCCCGTGAAATGGCTCCACTTCTTACCTCAGGAAGATTTTAATGAAACTTAACTTTTAAATACTTTGAGATGCTTACATAAAAAGTCCTATAGAAAGTCTGAATTAATTTGCTTTATAATACAGCATGTGCTTACTGAGTCACCACCTACACAACAGAAGTGCTATATATAGCAGAACTAATGTCATTCTACCAGTGATGCAAAAGGGGACAGATAAACTGTATTTGCTGCAAGAAATCTGCCTGCAAGGCCCACTTCTGCCACTGGGTACTGCCATTCCTTACAGGGGACTGTGTCTGTATGCACACACATCTTTTGAGAATGAAGAACGTGATATAATTTCATGACAAGATCTTCAAACCCAGAAGACCAGAAATATTTATTTCACCAAACACACCTGACTCATGCACCCATGAAAACAGTAAGCAGGAGACCTGGCTGCAGCTTTGAAAGGTAGAAGAAAAAGATTAATGCAGACTAGTAACTTTTGATAACTGGGCAACATCCCGTATTTGCACCTGGAAAGTACTCTTCCCATTCTGAAGTGTCATAAAGGAACAGCGCAAGCTCTTCTAATTTCCTGGAACTTCATAAATTTGCTTTAAATTAGTATGTATTACTTAATCCAAGAGACCAGGCAGCTGTTAGCTCCAAATAGGGAGAATGTACATTATTTCTATTTTAAGGGATATAGTCTCTTTTTAAAGATCAGAAATTTTAGTTTGGCAGAAATACAGGAGTAAGGAGAAGAAACTAGGAGAAACACACCGCTGAGAACCACCACCTAGAAGATGGACTTAACAACATATATGAACATTTAAAAAAAAAAAATCATGTTATTGCAAGCACAGCTGAGAATTTTCTTTCCAGTGCTCTACATGTGAAACAGACCTACACATCAGGCAACATAAGAAAGCCTAGTGTAAGTAGCATTAAGGTAATACAATTACACAATTTGTTTGTTTTTACTCCAGTAACACAATTTGCATGAATAAAGTTAATATAATTTAGACACCCTGGGGAGCTCAATACAACAAATCATGCCAACATCTTCTTCCATATATGCCAGACTACAATGCATACATAAGATCTAAACTTCCCTTGGGCTTTCCTGCACCACCTTTTCTCAGCGTGACAAAGGCAAGAAGTCATAGTTTTTAAGGCCAGATGACTGTGATGATGCAGTCTCACTCCTGTATAATATAGCCTTCCCTTCATTAATTACTGCTTCAAATCCAATAGCTGTGCTTAAACTAGAAAACATGTCATAGAAAAACTATCCCATTTTCTTTTAAAGTGTCCCATGGTGAAGAACGCATCACGACACCAATGTTCTGGTAAATAATTACGAGGGCAGTTAAACTATGTGCCTTTTTACCCATCAAAATTTATAAAAGTTAGACTTCCAGCCATCTGATCTTCTTTTTACACAAACCTGCTAGACAGAATTCTGTCTTACCCATTTCCTATTCTCTATGTGGGTACTACGATCAAATTACCCCATCAACTTTCTCTTTGGTGAACAAAATAAATTAAGTACTTCCTGTATTCCAACCTCTAATCACTCCTTGGTGCAGTTTCAAACACTTTTCTTGAAGCATGGATCCAGAATTGGACACACATTTCTCTGAAAGGCTGCATCAAGGACAAATTCTGAAATTCTGTGCTTCACCTTCTCAGTCTTATTTTGCAGCTAAGGATCAGATTTTTTTCTGCTTTTTTTTCTGTGCTGCATCAGGACGTTATTTTCAACCATGCATCTACCATGACTCACATGTATTCTGCAGTCACTGCTTTCCAGATGAACTCTCCTCTCCCAGAAACTCCACAAGCACCCTCTGTGCCTAGAGCTACATTTCACCACAGGAATACCATGGTTTCCTTTGACTGACCCTACCACCTAGTCTGAACTGAAGCTGCCTCAGCAGCTTTCCTCTCTTCATTGCACACACCGCTCCAAAAATGTCCTCCTAAATACAGGCTCCCAGCCACAATTTTTTTTCTTCTGAATTATTTGCAAAGAAAAATCTATGTCTAGCTAAGAGCAGATAGATGAGCGCATCTTCCATCATGAACACTTCAACAACTCAAGTAATGTTAAATTAATGAACTGTTAATAAGTGGAGTGATGATTCTGCTAATAAATAGTTTAATGGAAAAAAGATCTTAATCTTCTCCTCCTACCATTTTCACTATATAAATAAGTAAAGAGCTAGTAATTTTTTTTTGTTAATATAAGAAAAATTCCTTTCTGCCAAACTATGAGAACAGAAAATCCTTGATGCTTGCTCCTTAAAGCTGTTACGATAATATCACAAGTTTAGTGCGTGCACAGCTTTTCAGCGTAAGACTGTAACTGATGCATATTGATTGTGATGGAAACCTGATAGTTAGGTGAAGTCCTGTTACAGCACTTTGAATATTACCACCGTGCTCACGGTTATAATTTCTGCATTTGATGTAAATGCATCCATAGTTAATTTACTACAGCACATAAGAGACACATTACCTTAAACCACTGTTGTGGGTGGAATTCTGCTCAGAATGCCATATCTGCTCTTCAGGATGACAACGACTAGTATGTTAAAAGGCATTTTGGGGAGATGAGGATCTTGCTGCACGTGTGTGCCCAGACTGCACACTGCAGAATCAAGTTTTAATATGCTGCCTCTTCCCTGTCATTCAACCCAGATTAAAAATAGCAACAACACCTCAATTTCCATGGTTTTCAAAACTTTTATACTGTGCTGGTCACAAGTATGACAGGCATTTAAATACAGGACATTTAAATTAAATAGTTAATCGAACAGTTCTTGGAAAGTTTTTAAAAGACTATAGACTTATTGGTCAACACAGCAAATAACGGCTTAAGTATCTTGGGTCTAAATTTTTTTATCGCGTTCCTTTTCAGAAGTAATGCAAGGATCGGCCCTATTAAATCAGCCTGGGGCATATCAAGTCGTGGCTTGAACTTGTTTCTTTAATCAGTGAAAGGATTAAGTTCAAGGTACGGTAAGCAAAAGAAAGGATTCTACTCCCAGTGAAATCAACGGCAAACTATCTAACAGTTTCAATGGGTAAAGATCAGAGGTGAAAAGAATCTATTTTCTGTGTTAAGCTCACATTTCAGCGATGGAAACCATATACAATTACTGCTCTTTAAACTTAAATGACTTACCAAGACAATGACACCATGTTTGATTCTCAAAGTTTAAGAAAAAGCAACAAGCAAAGAACCTAACCAAACAAACTGCAGGCCAGCAGACTGCACTCAAAAAATTTAGGGTATGAGTCAGAAAGGTATAAAACACAAGGCAAGAAAAGGTTCAGGCAAAAAAAGATCACTGCATTGTCTTCAGGAAGTACATCAATTATGCTGAGGAAGCTGGACTTCATCTTATTTAAACAGAAAAAAACATCAAGGAAATTTCTAAACTTTGCCATAGAATAATCATGGTTGGAAGGGACCTCTGGAGGTCACCTGCTTCAACCAAGCAGGGGGGTGTCCAGATGAGTTTTGAATATCTTTAAAGATGGAGATTTCACAACCTTTCTGGGCAACCTGTTCCAATCTTTGACAACTGCTGCTCTGAAGAATTGTTTCCCTTTTTTTTTATTTGAAACTCTCCTTGCCGCAACTCAATTCAGTTGCTTCTTATTCTTTCATTATGCACCTAAGAGCCTGGCTTAGTCTTCACTACAGCTCCATTAAGCAGCTGGAAAACATAGCAGAAAACAGTAGAGGAAGTGTGGAAGAAGTCAGTCTGTCTTATCTGAAACAAGCAAATGCACGTAAATAAACAGCATGTTGAAATGCCTAAAGCATAATTTTGGGTTTAAAGATACTCAAGTTCCTCTCCCCATCTGAAAATACATTTGCTGCTTGATGTTGCAGCAAGTCATGCAGTCCCTCTGGCTATGTTGATATTAACAAACAAAATGAAGTGAAGGCATGGGATTGAACACTGCCCTGTGGTCACTTATACTACTTAAATATTAGCACACTTAAAACCTGGCATAGCTTTGGCCTATACTAATTATCAAATCTGAAGTAGTATTTAGGTGTGATTTGGGTATAATACAAGCCTGGGACCATTCCCAAACTACTTGGACCCTAACTGTGGCTGGGGTTTAGAGCAAAGACAGATGAAAACTGAGGATGTGACCTTCATCTCGATGTCTGAAAGCACCCTCAATCTATTCTATTTAGCAGTACAGAAATAGTCTTCATGACTCGGTTCCTCGTCCTGTACAGCTAATGTAAAGACTCCCACTTCCCATAAAATGCTGAGGCATTCTGATAAAAACTAACATGCAAGTATACTTTTAGATTATTTGTTTGCCTGCAGAAGAAACAAATCATGCTAATTAAGTTAGAAAAAATCCTTACATCTGGATAACATAACTGCAGATTAATACTGTCCTATGGACACAGCCAAAAACTGAAAACCAGCACTGTTTTTTGTACGCCACAGCCTACAGTGCAGCAGTTGTTGCTACACCTTGGAAGAGAAACGAATGAGTACATCACAGCTGCAACAAAGCACTTAGAAACAGAGCTTCCCATGAAGAAAAAGGTCTGGAATAGATTTGTGTTTTCTGTGGAGCTGTAAGAGCACCAACATTTGTTTGAAAACTGACATAACACTGTATCAAGGACAGCCAGGGGAGAGCAAATCTTTGCACAGCCCTGATGACACAGTTTAAACTGAGGAGGAAACCTTGTGGGTTTTTTTGTTTTTTTTTTTGAAACGTGCAGATGTTCTTTCTCCCACCCAGGATCACAAGCATTGAAAAACCTCATTCAAAATTGTGTAACTTCCTTTAGATGCAAAATCTTACCTCAGAACAAAAATAAAGATCTCTTACCAGGCAATCTTACAGGTTTCCATGGTGCAGAATTTGGCACATAGGCATGTTTACTAGCAGTCACTATCAGCTGATTGCCCAGCTTATACTGAAACTTGAGGAAGGCAGTGCCATCTGCTCCTGAGGTTCCAGATGCAATGGAGATCTGGTTGGTAAAAATCTCAATGAAGGCTTCAGTTACTGGCTGATGTGTGCTGGCATCGCTTACATGGACCTTCAGTGTTACTTCTGTAATGACAAACGACCACAGCAATTATCATCTGAAAAGCTTCTGCAGGAGGCAGTAGTTAGAGCATGCTAGCATACCAATGACCAAAAAGGCACCAGGCTCAGTGATCTGACACTTTGGTGCCAAGTACGACCTCTTGTCCTGGGCTGCAGTTCACCGTTTGAGGCAGTCACTCTTTAGAGACACTGTAGATTCTGCCACAAGTCAGACCAGATCCTGCACTAGTGCCCTACTGCTAACTCTGGCTGAGAAGGCATCTGTGTTCCACCTATGACCCACATGCAGCTGGGCAGCACACCAGCACCCGCAGACAGTATTCCCTTGGATGGGCAATGTGTCAAACCAACACATTAGCACAGACAGCACAGCATCATAACTGTCTGTAAGGTCCCTGACTTGCTGTGCCTCTGCTCCACCCAGCCTTCTCCAGCAGCAGAGGGGAGAGGGAAAGGTTGGAACTGGGCTGCGCTCTCTCACCCCTTCCCCCAACATTTCCCTCTTTGTGTAGCAAAGCAACAAAGAAAATCACTGCTGTGATGGCATTCCAGGAAAAAAAATGGACAATGAAGCAGGCTGTGTTAGTTGGGAGATTTTGAACACCAGTGGGGGAGATTGTCCCAGCTGGCACAGGACTTCCCTGCTGATGTCTAACCAAGACGGCAAAATCCCACAGGATCAGGTCCTTGTCCTTAAAGCACAGGACGACGAGGTGGGATGCAGAGTGCTAGCAGTAACAAATATAACACCTCCTCCACCCCCCTACATCCCACCCCCCGTTCACTGGTCCTTTTTCTGAAGGAGCAAAAATGTCACAGCCTCTAGTAGTATTTGCTTGTCAGCCCTGACATTACCACATTACCCACAGCTGCTGGATATGAGAAGGAAAAAAGTGATGGTCAAGGCAGTCAGGAGAACATACATCTTACAGACACAGTCAGAAGCTAACACAATGGACTGCATTTTCCTTAAGTAATCTGCCATTTTTTTCCAGAAACTAATTATATGTTTAAATGTTTCCAGATGTACAATATTTGCCCACTCTGCAGCACTCTTATGACTAAACCATGCATTGTGTCACCAGGCTTTTGTTACATAAAGTCAAGTGGCTTGTGCAAGACAGTCCCTCTGGAAGACATTCCTCTCCAACTACAGTTATTTTTCTGCCCCTCCAATAGTTCCTCTGCCTCATGCTCTAAAGTAGCAGCTGTTGCCTTTCTTCAGTAACTATGACTTAAATCCAGTGCCGTGTTGAAAAGACCCAGCAACGGTCCAATGCTTCCACCAAGCCACTCCTTGGATTGTTTCCGTTTACAGTCGCCTTGTTCACCTAAATAAGTACCTCCCTCCCTCTTTTCTCTCCCACTCTCAATTTTCTCTCGTTCTTGCCCTCACCTTTGGAAATTCTGTTATTCTTGCATGAAGTCCCCTACCTCAGTGTACTCCATTCCCCAAGGTAGTAGATGATACTTTGCAAACTCCCTTTTTGTATCAGGGGAATTCAGCAGCTAATAAGCAAGATGCTCACACTCCACATGCAACTCATTTCTTCATGTACTGCCCAGAAAACAGACTATGACCTCCCCTTTTTATACATATTTAAAAGCAATATATTGATTTCTACAGAACAGTACTGGTGGTACAGTTCTGTTAAATTACTACTGTGTGTTAGGATTTTAAGAACTTATTTAGGTGTAAGCCCTGAGCCAGTAAGACATAACACCAAGAAGAATAATAAAGAACTTAACATAATCTCTTTTGTGAATTTCAATATTGAAATGATACAGAATGTGCTGAGAAACATACTGTAACAATATAAAATTTTAAAAGGATGTCAGGATCTAACACAAAAATATCACCACCTCTGTCCTAAGGGTATTTCAGCCAGAAAGATATCGGGTCCTTTCGTAAGCAGAGACCTTCTGTCTGAATACTACAGTACAGAAAATATAAATATCAGGCAGCCCTGAACAAAAAACCCATTAGAGAAATTCATCACCATTGCAGCCCTCACTTTAGAACTTGGCAATGGCGGATGCCAATTTAGAGGGGATCAGCATGAAATACATTCTAGCTATTAAAGAATCTGGACTTGTTCCCAGTTTTGCATTTAGTAGTCAGAAAAACCCAACATACTTTGAAAAACAGTGTCTATACACTCTGGTGTGCACATACAGAATGCCTCCTTGGGAACTCTGCCTTGACCACTGGGCAACTTGTGAAATCTTGTGCATGCGAAAGGCAGCCACACTAATCAAAGGAGGAATGCATATGTATTTCTACATTTACAAACTATACAAGTATTTACAAACATGAGGACAAAAAGCTAAAAGAAGTTTTTATTTTCAAAATGGGCAGGAACAATACACATCAAGCCAGATAGTTGTGCTGTTAATGTTTTCCACTTTGAATTGCCTAGCAAAGAATGCTGAAGCACAGATGCCTTAAGAATAATGGGTCATGCATTAAAGAAAAAGCAAAGAGAAAGGACAGGCTGAACACTATGGTTAGCAATTTCAGTAAAATGAAAGTTTAGCCTTTTCTAAAACAACCACATATAACAAGGAAACAAGGAGCATTGGAATATTAACTACTAATCAAGGATGAGGATAAGAAAACAACAGAAATAACCAATCTACTTAATTCCTTACAGACATCCAAAATTCCAGAATAAAATTCTAGAATAAAGACTACTACTAAAACTGATCAAGATAAAACCAGTGATAAACAAAAATTTTCCTGCATACACAAATCCAGCTCTCTTCCCAAACAAGAGCTAACCATAGGTATCCTGAGTATAAAATCCCTTTATCCTTCACTCGGATTTGAGAGCTTCTGTCTGCATCCTTTTTCTGACAAGGAAGAATACAGGTTTCCAAAATCCTGTTTCCAAACGGAAACAGCAAAGGCCATGACCCAAGATGGAAGACGGATGTCCTGAAAAGCAACAGACTGTAACTGTTGATCCAAACCACAGTCCCCAGATCAGACACCGAGCTTTTTTTCCTCTTCCTAATATTTAGACTTGTTTTTTCCTGAGAAGATAGAGTCCTCGGAGACTGAACAACCCTAATTCCTTTTCATGCATTATCTTCCCTGACGAATGTGTGAAATGTATACAACTTGTTAATTCAGGGCTTTCTCCCACGCAACAGCTCCTTTTTCTTCTTAGCTAATGCAGCAGTGAAGTCATGAACACTGAATCTGCATTATCACACCAAATTCCACAGCAACAGAATGATTATAAACTGTAAACCGGAGAGAAATTGTTGAAGAAAACCACCTCTCAATCAGTACAAGGGATGAGAAAAAATTATAAGGAGAGACTACTGTGAAAACTTAAAGCTATAGAGAAAGTTTCAGAATTGTTAGGAGATATTCAGGCACTTCTTGAAGAACAGGAGCACTAAAGAAAGAAAAGAAGAGAGCAGCATAAGAAGAGTGATGCAAGATCAGTCTGATCTCAAATTAATAGGGAGGTCTTAGACCAAAGCATTAGGTATACTAAAATAAATATTTAATACTAAAATAAGTATGTAATTAGAAAAAGCTGCTTAGAATACTCATTAGTAGTTAGGGAATAGAATCTTTAAAATATCTGGCACACATTTTGGTTGGTACTCTCAGCAAAACAGTAAGGATAAAGCAGATAAGTTATTCTTGAGTTATACAGCCTACGACAGCAAGGAGCTCACACAGAAAGACACATGGACTCAGAGAAGGAAGGACATCTGCACTTAAGTGGGGAACACAGTGGAGGCAGGGAACAGAAAGCACTGCAGAAGCTGAGAGAAAGTGAACAGCTAAAGAGAAGCATGCTGCATTCTTTCACAGATCCGTGATACTGTTGTGCTTTCTCTTACTTACTACACTGGGAACGTTCATATACTAAGTTTTGAAAGAGATTTGTGCTGTGCTACTAGCGAGGTCCTGGAGGAAGGAAGGGGATATAAAGGTGCACAGTGATGTTTCCTCACTGCAGAACAAAGCAGAGATGGCTGAGGTGACAGACCCCTGGCTGATGAATTCACCCAGGGCAGCTCTGGTCTCACCTTCCCAGACAGGCGAGTCACTTCAGGACAGGCTAAGCCTGCGCCAATAGCCCTGTCTAACATATGTGGCTTCCAAACAGTGTGGTGTGACCATGACTCTTTCTCAGACCTGGGCTGTTCAGGCACGTGTTCCCTGCTAGCTTGCAGCACAGTGCAGGTGGGCACACGTAGAGCCAGAGTGATTTGCCGGCACCATTAGCATTTACCCTGCCACTGTTCTCCTACAGGAATGTTTCATGTCCAAAGTAAGAGCTACTTACGATAACTGTTCATTTCCAAGAGATAAGCCACTGGCAAAGACATCTTGTCTGAGTGGACAAAAAGACTGTGTGTCCCTGTCTAAAAGCACAGCTAGGAATGGGCCACTCACAAACGTAAAACAGTGCAAGCCACCTGGGAAACCCTGCAACACTACTTCAAGGGGTACATTTCAGGGTTACATTCCACAAAGGGATCAAGGTTGCTGTATATATATGCTCGAGTACATCAGTCTAGTCTAAATCTCTCATAGTTATACTCCTTTGTCTTCTTTCAGCAATCGCATCTTGTCTTTCAAACAAGCATACACCAAAACTACTCGTTACAGTGAAACAGCTGCTTAAGTGTAACTCCCTCCCAGTTTTCTTGTACTAAATTTACTCTCAGCTATATAAAAAAAAACCCCAGCACCTCCAAGGTTGTAATTTGGGAAAGTAAAACAAAAAAAGAAAAAAAATCCCTTACATGTCACCATTCCAATCCAGAATCCCATCT
Organism: Buceros rhinoceros silvestris; assembly: GCF_000710305.1. Taxonomy (NCBI): domain Eukaryota; kingdom Metazoa; phylum Chordata; class Aves; order Bucerotiformes; family Bucerotidae; genus Buceros; species Buceros rhinoceros. The sequence goes on along the minus strand of NW_010390091.1, from coordinate 18,284 downwards.
GTCGTCTTAATCCGATTTTTGAGATTTTACTAATTCTAAACTTTCTCTGGGCAATCCTTCCCTTGCCATCTGCTTTATGAACCATACTGCCTGCTCTGAAATACAAGTAACCTTAAGACAACTACTTCTGCAGTCGCAATCCCTCTTAAGACTCACAACTGCTCTTTGTATTTTTCTGAACCCCCAGTTTGGAATGGTTTCCTTCAGAACCAGTATCATCAGCATTGTTTCCTATATCCAAATTCCTGAAAAGTGAAAAGCACTGGTTTTTTGTTGGCTTGGGTTTGTTTGGTTGATTTTTAAATAAGCCAGTGATAGAAAGAAAAATTCTGAGCGATCTGAGTGAGGGCACAGTGTCAGATCTTAAATACTGAGATAAACAGAGAAAAGTTATGACACAGATTGGAAATCAAAGATCACAATCTTATTTAGACCCCAGTCCTGCAGTTTGATTCCTGGGCACACACCCCTCTGTCAGGCTGACTCTCACTGATGTCTGCTGGACAGATGATCTCTTTTGAGAACAGGCTGACACAGGCAGCCCGTATCACTTATCTTTTCCTCTGGGGGTCCCCTATCCATGGACAATGTCAGGATATTACCAAAGAAAGAGATACTTAAATTATCTAGGTTTTGATTAGAGAAAGAAAACTTCCTGCTCATTTTAAAAAATGCCATTACAAACTTTATTCAAAATTGTATCCTCTGCTCTGATTGAGCTTACTGGCAACACGCCTGGTTTTGAATCCCACATGCCAAATGGATAAACCTTTCTGCCTCTTAACCTTTTGCCCATGTGTGAGGTCACCTCTCAGCCAAACAATAGGATTTTCATTTATCTAAAGGAAAACATTTTCCTAGAAAAAGGAGCGTTCCCCATCCCCTAGCCACAGATGCCAACTCAAGCATTTACAAATCAGCATAGCTTTGTAATGTACCACATCAAGAAGGCTCTACTGACAATCATGCCTCAAAATAGCAGTAAGTTTATATGAAAAAAAAAAAAGAAACATGTAATAAACCCTCTCCAGAAACAGACAGACTCTGGTTTTCACTGATGTCCCCTGAAAAGTGGGGACCACCTCAGATAGCAAACTAGGTGTGCTCGTAGAAGATTCACAGCAAAGACAATGACATCATCTGTTCAGAACAGGCTCTGGTCCACGTTACAGGAAAACCAGAGGTGCCACTATGCCTTCCCCTCCACACAGGTGACCAAGGTTTCACCTGGGGTAAGTGTCTGCCACTGATTTCCAGAGAACCTGACCACAAAGAGGGTTAGATGCGGGACGTCTGCTTCTGCTCATTGACTGTTCAGCCATTCTCCAGATAATATGAGGGCTGCTGCAGTCCCTGGCATCAAGCAGAAAGATCCTTACTTCTGTCCACAACGCTGGTCAGAACTTAGCAAGTGCCACACAACAGGGCTTGGTTCTCAAGTCCAGACTTCAAGCAGCAGGGTTTAGAGAAGAGACACATAAAAATCCAGGGGACAGGCAAACAGCCTTGGGACTAGCCATCTGAAATACCCAACCTCTCCAGTTACTGGAAGAGAAGACTGGATCACTGACCATAACAGGGAAATTGAAAAAAACAAGCCAGCTAAGCACCTTTAGTTTTGCTGACAGAAATAAAAGTATGACCTAACATCTGTACACGGAACTTCAGTAAATTAATGTGTTATTTCTTAAACAAGAGAACAGCTTACTAAATAGCAGATTTGCTTGTACTGACAGACTTTTTTTTTCTAATAGATTTTAGTCCTAGATGTTTAATTGAGGCTTAAAATTAATTTTTAATTCTGGAGTTAAGAGAATTAATGTTTGATTTCTGAAGCCAGTCCAAATGGTTGTCTGCAATGCTTCTTTTTAGCACTGCAATCAGAATTTGCTAAAGACTTTTCTGCTTTACAGGTCATGGGAAAGACTGTCAGTATGGTCCTCTATACATTCTGAGCACTTAAGTGTGATGACTATAATTAACTCTCACACCTCAGAACTCAAGAAGGAATTTTCTTTCCAAAATGCACAACTGACTTATTTCTGAGTTTTTGTTTTACTCCTCTCCCTTGCACCTCCTCAGAAACAGTAGAGATCTGAAGCAATGGGAGCTGCATAGTCCAGTCTCTTCGCTATTGAGGGAAGCCCCTCTCTGATGCCCAATCAATGCATCTTGCTCACCACCTCTCAGCGGACAAGCAGGATCCAGGCTGTGGAGAAAGCTGCTCTCAATATTAAAATAAAGCACAGTGGTCTGTAGTAAGAGGTTGTCTCTTCTGGTTTAAAATCTATTATGCAAAGCATTTGGAAACTAAACCAATAAATACATTAGTTTGTCTCAACATTTCCTAGGGATAATGCATGCAATTTTTAATAAAATGCCACAAAAAGAAATGTGGTATAAGAACTAGAGAAATTTACGTCATCTCCAGTGACAACCAGGCTACTACACAACCATGTAATCAAGGAGGTGGGAGGGGCAGTTAAAGGATAATAAAATAAAGACATTCATCACAGAACTGTCCAACATCTAAAAGAGGATTTGCATACCCTGACCTGCTAGAGCCTAAAGCATTACCACCAAAATTAATTTCTTGGAGAAAAATGTAGGAATTTGCTTTAATTAAAAAAACTGAGAGCTATATGCATAATGCCCAGATGAGACTCTGATACCCTATTGTTAGGTGATTAAACAAGCATTTATAATTAACTTGAAACTCATACCGCTATAAAACTCATGAATAGCAATAGTTGCATTAACAGGTCTGCCTTTGATCTCTACAGGAAATGTGCATGACACAAACTAATTTTGTTTCCAAACCTTGTCTTTGAGACACGGAATTATAAAAAAGCACTGTCACGGAGCACAGATGGAAGTTGAATTTCAAAGCTTTAGCTTGCCACGTGCATAATGCATTCTTTACAAGACATGAAAAAGTAATCCCTGCTTAAAACCTTCTCCTTTTTTTTAATAATAGAGTCCTTTAAAACTGTTTGGTGATCAATATGGAATGAAAAGTCAATGCACTGATACTTTTCAGTTGCTGAGCATTATGTTCTTCACGACTCAAACAAGACCACAGATGATTCTGCAACATCAGCTCTGAGGACACCACCACACACTCAGGCACTGCACAGCTCACAGGGATTTTAAGCCAACTTTTTACCTATTGTTTCACCAATCCAGTTTGGGAGAGGGCAGAAAGGGAAAGGTTGGATTTGTTTAGCCATGAATGGATGTGTTACAGTTTCTTGGAACAACTTTTTCTTAACTCTATTAATAACAGTTTGCATCTGATGAAAACAATTTAAAACAGATGTATTCTACATTTAAGTGAACCAGTGCATGTGCAACAGGGCAGGGAGGAGACAAACACTTTTGCTTATTTTAGCTTTAATCTCTATTTATTTCCAAAGCTTGTTGTGAAAGCAAAGCTAGATTTCACTTTGGAAGACTGTATTTTTACTTGTTTACCTTTTTTTATTTAAAAAAAAAAAACTAACTACTGTAACAGTTCAAACAAACCCAACTCAAGTGACCCTACACTCCCACTGCAGTCTGTAGTGCAAACTTCCACTTTCATCTCAGTATTCCACTGATGTAAGCTAATACAGGTAACAGAAGCAAATTCTTGCAGTAAAATTTTATCTAGGCACTTGCACATTCTCTTTTTTCAAACAGCTAAATAGTCAATTTACATTCACTTAATTCCTTGAAGAGGTTATCCCCCGCTGGTAGACAGAAAAATTAAGCATAGGTGAAGCCACACATGGTAACAACCCCATTCCTCCAGACCAGCCAGCCTGAGCCAGGAGCTCTGCAAGGGGATGTGGAGCTCAGCACTACCTCCCAGCTACTCCAGGGCAAAGCCAGGAGCATATCATCCCCTCCCACCTCTGTGGCCTGGCTAGAGACTCCAGTTTCTTCTCTTGTACTGGTCTGCTGCTCCTTAGACCTGTACCGTGTCCGTTCCATTTACTAACTCAGCAGAGAACTAGTCTAACAAAACGAATGGTTTGTTGCCAGGTTATCAGGTCAAACTGCTGAACAACGCAGCCCAAGTGCCAAAATCAGCAGAACAGGCAGGTGTGGGGGCGGAGAGGCATGAAGTCTTCTGGCCAAGCACAACACTGGTGCGGGAAAGGAAGGGAACTGGGACCACCCCTACTGGTTCATGGGCAATCAGGTCAGTTCAGCTGTACCACTGAACCACACCTTGAGTGTCCTCAAGTATCTGCCTGTCTCTCTACTGACTTAGACAAGCTTTAGGTCAGTAATTGACACCAACAGTTGTGGCAGACCTTTATTCTGCGTTAGTCCCAAAATCCCAAACTGAATCCCAAATAACTGCAACTACAGTACCTCTACCACTGCTTAACAGCAGGGCAGCAGTAAAATCTCCTGCCTCCATAAGGATAGGGTGCCTGTGACAAAGCCAGGGAACAGTGTGACCTTCACACAGGCACTCTGGCTGTGTGTTTACAGCCATTCTTGAACACCCAAAAACCTCTACAGCCACAGCAGCCACTTCTGTCTTGGTGGAGGGAGGAGGTTATATTGGTTCCTCCTGACCCTAAAAAAATCTTTTATTAACCTCTCTACATGCCAGTTGCTGTGACTTCTGTCTTCTCACTATTAGCACTATTATTAATCGCCCCCCAACTTATCTTTATCGAAACCTTCTTATCCTCCAAAAATATTTATTGTATTTGCATTTTTTTAGATTTTTCTGTTCAAAACAATGTTTTATTTCCTCATTTGGAACAACTAAAAAGAATAACCTGTGATCTAGGTCTTCTTCTAGATAATGCATGAAGATGAAAATAATAGACTAAAATAGGACCCACTACAGTTCCCTTCATCCGAACACTGAGCTTGACACAGAGCCATTTGTCATTACCCTTTGTTTACTCCTTCATCTAATCTCAGTCACCCAGAAGAAGCCTTCTCATCTAAGGCAACTAATTTTTCAATTAATGTTTTTGAACCAGGCTGCTCTACTGTCTATATTTCAGATGGGATGACTCCATATAAATGCAGAGCATAACAACTGACTCAACAACCAAAATCTGCTTCAGTTTAAATTATAACAGCCACAGTGATCTTAATTCTTGGAAGAGGATTAATTTTAGGACTGTTAAGATTTCACGAGAAAAAAAATTCCAATCAGACTAAAATTGTGCATTTAAAAAAATTACTTTCTATTCGTCTATGCTGGAAGTCAGCCATGTAAATCAGAAGTTGCTTGCTCTTTCACCAATTCACAACTGTAATTGGAAAGTACAGTTATAGTCACACTGTATTTGCAAATTTCATCTTTTACACACTCATTTTATATACATTAAAAAAAAAAAAAATCACAAAATGACAACGACCAGGGTTTTGATACACTACTCATGCAGCTTACATTGCTTTCCATGATTGGGAAGAACACTGGAGCATACCCTTTGTATTTCTTGGTCACCTCACAGCTTTGATTCCTGATGGTGCTCCTCACCATTCCACAACTACCACTGCAGCTAGGAGACAAAGGTCTTCAACCTGGAGGTCCCTGATCCAGGCTTTGGGAATGTGTGACAGTGACTTGGAGAAGCTTATTCATTTAGACTGTATAATTGCCTGTCTAAGGGGAGGCCTGAAGGAGATCGCACTCTGCTGAAGACCTCTTGGAGTTCACAAATCAAAATGTTGAAAACCAATGAACCATAGCAGAAACGGCTGATCAAACAGATCATTATTGTCTGTTCTCTTCAGAGATAAATCTCAATGTAAAATACTGTGAGTTGCCAATAAACAACAGGAGAAGCCTCGGTGGAGATGGGCAAGGGCAACATGCCCTGAAGCTCAAGCAATAATGCAGGATGTGACTGACCACAGCTGCTGCAAATAGAGCTGACTTGACCTCAACACAAATGGAACCCGTGGGTGGCCTTTGTTTTAGATGAACAGCTATGTCAGTGGAGTGGCTCAACTGACTACACCATAGTTCAGTGGATCAAATCTTTCATCCGAGTTCATTAAAAGAGAATGTCCCCTAGACCAGCATGGGGAGTGGTTGTATACCCAGCATAAAGTACAAAAACTGAACAACAGAAATAAATGAATTTGAAGAGAGCAGCAGGCTTGAGCAGTTTCAACCCACGTATTCCTTCTCAGCGGCTGGCAAAGCCCAGCATTGTGACAGTGAGGGTGTTATAGAAACCAGCAGCAGGCATCAGCACTGGTATTGTAGTTGAACTGTTACTGCTGCATTTCTTACTTGCTAAGTGTGAATTAAAAAATATACTGAAATCACAATACCAATGTATTGCTGTGCTACATCAAAAATCCCATGTAACATTAAATATCTTCAAAGCACATTTGATATTAATTACATCTGATAAAACATTATACCGTCCACATGTGGCCTACCTAAAAGAGTCCAGTCAGAGAGTACAGGACTGTGACAAATGCTCGTATCATTTGTTTGCCCATCTGACAACAGAAAGGGATTGTTGCTTATACTCTGGCACAAAGCCATTTCAGATATTGATAGCTGTAAACGTCACTCTGCTCAAGTTCTCTCAGCACAGAATCCCTCAAATGCTTTCATCTGACGTCTTCTGTTTCTTATACTCATGCGGTAAAACACATCTGTTTAAAAGTAACACTATCACAAAAGGCTGCTGGCATTTTTAGTTTGACAAATACGTCCACTTTCCCATTAACAAGCAGATACACAGAACTGAAAACATTCCAGCAGCGCTCTCTGCTTCCTTGGCGCAGACCACAACATGAATAAATTGTAGGCCATTTAGTCTATGCATTAACCAAGCATTTTGAAGTATTATATTGGTTTAAACAAACAGCTATATGTTTAGAAAGTGATCTACTGCATACAAGCAACGTTTAAAGGGGAAGCAGGAGGAAGGAATTTCTAAATAACCAAATCATACAGACACTAAACTCAGATACAGAAGCTGTGTTAAGGGGACATGCTGAAGGAATTTTTGGGAAGCAAATGAGAAAGTACTATACAAGACCAATAATCAACTTCTGAAGAGCAAAATACGCTCTAGTATGTTGTGCCTAAAATAAATATAAGGTTAGTAGATGAAAGGTTCATGTAGGTATGCATATACGCACACATATATGTATACTAAATTAAACCAAAAATATAAGGTACTGCTAGTCACACTTAAAAATGACAGCGTTTACTAAAGATTCCTCAACACTATCAGTCTATACCACTGCCTTGAAACCCATTCTAAAAATAAGTTTACAGATACTTTAAGAAAATATGTATTTCACACAGGGTTATAATCTATTTTTGTTTGTTTTCAACTAATTCTGTTCTCAAACTTACAAAGGAACTGCTAAGAAAAATACCAGTATACAACAGTTAACCAGTATTTTAAAGTAACCAGACCAATAAATTAAAAACCTATTCTAGCATATTTAATCATAAATACAATTCCAGTGAGTACTACAGGAATGCTAACTACCTTATAAATACATAAAATAGAGATACAGAATCCTTGTCTTTCCTTCTGAAATTTAATAGCTTTAGGAAAACTATAAATACCAATTTTTATCAATACATTCAGTATCATTTCATGCTACATATTATTTTATTTCACATCCACTTTTCTGAACTATTACACACTTACTTTTAAAGTTCAGATAATTTTAACATGTTCTGGGATTTTTTAAATTAACATACCCCAACAAAACAATAAGGTATTTTTCCTTCTTTGCTGAACATATGTTCTAAATCAAAATTGCTCTTTACATTTTTTCTTCTCCTCTTCACATTAGGCCCTGGGAAAAAAACCCTAAACACATAACCCATGGACGCGTGTGTGCTTACACACACTCACAACCCACAGCAAGTGGTTTTACAGGAAAGCTGATGTATTTATTTCAACAACTCGTCTAGCATCCCAAGTGGCCAGTGGTCCTCTTGAGGTTACAAAATTACTTAAGGGAAGAGAAAAAGGACAGCAGATCGCTATTATTGCTCAAAGTCAGCTCGAATTCCCAAGCAGTCTTGTGCTACAATACCAGCACAAGAGAGGTTTCTAGCCATCAGCTGGCAGAGCACAAGATGCATCATTTTAAAGAGCAGAGAAAGTATAGAGGCTAGGAAATCCATCAGCCCACATCCTGTAGGAACTGGACATCTGCTCCAAGGATGCTGATGATCAGCTGAGTTGCCTTAGATGTTTACAAAGACAAGAGGACTTTGGGTCCACTGCTCTAGTACAGTATCAGCCAGCACAGTGCAGCAAAACAGTGATGGTTCTGATTCTACGTAGTTAGAATAAAATTATACAGGCAAACTAACATTGTCTATGCACATACTTGTGGATGCAGTATAGAAAAGATAAAATAATTAAAAATGAAACTGCCTTAAATGGCAACACAAAACAGCACATCTGCAGACTGAAGTTTCTCCCAAAAATGGCTGAGTTACACTAATGCCAAGATGAGCAATGTCAGCAAGGATTTTAACTTCATCCTTGGACCATTCAACCAGATACTCCCATCTGAGTGGGTAGATAAATAAAGAAAAAGCATGGCAAGTAACAATCATTAATAGTTAACGTGAATGAAACAACCTTTAACACGTGAACTTTAAGTTCATCTTTCTAGCCATTAAATGAATATTAAAATCCTGCTGCA
>NW_010390091.1:0-9534 GCF_000710305.1 Buceros rhinoceros silvestris | reverse complement strand
CCTGCTGAAATTATTTTGTGGTTATATTCACATGGACCACAAAATCCTTGGGATCATAAATAGCACAAAACATGCAAGATAATACTCAGCTAAGTATAGTCATTCAGTGTATAGATCTAAAACCTGGTGATTCTTATGCTACCTGCAGTACCAAAGCCAAGGAAAATATATTTCATATTCTTCTAAACGGGTATGCTTACATACAAAACACTGCTGTCTACTCTGGAGGCTGCTTCTGAAACCCATTTTTGTTGCTGTCATGTTAAAACTGCAGTGAGGTGGGTGGAATTTCTTAAAATCTCTTTTGAACTAGGAACCTCAGCAAACATTTTCTAAAGCCACTGCTCCAATTCCCTTGGTAGAAAGGTCTAAGAAAATCAAAATAAGTACCTGTGAAACATAATGGGTGAGATTTCATGATTCACTTAAGGATGCAGTGCTAAACTTGCTGTCAACATAGAATGTGGTAGGAGCAGATGGCTTTGCGGGCCATAAGCTATTTTTGCACCATGCCTATCCTTTTCCACAAATTAGAGAGGTTTCCTGGCAGAAAGCTTTGGCAACGGCCTGTTACATCAGCAGTAACAAAGCCTGGACTCTGAAGGTGTGGCCTTGGTCTTGGTAGTTCTCTCATTTCTGCTGCTCAGGCTACATCAGCGGGCATAGGGAACAGGACTGCGAGGCAGCTGTACTCCAAGCCAGGAAGACTTTCTGGCAGGCAGAGCTGTTGCAGAGCATCTTCCCTGGCCTAGGTTCCTGGCACACCACAGAGAAGGGGTTCAATGCTGGTGGCTCACTCAGGAATCTTGGTCTGGGTTACTTTCCCACTTGTGCTGAAGACTTATTTAGCTTAAATCCACAACCTCTTTGGCCTGCTGAGCTACTGCTTGTTCTGGTTTGAGCTGAAGCTTCCTTGTTTTGGGAAATGGACAAATAGAATTATTCCATGTAGTACAATAATTCCGCATTCAATTGGTTAAAGGAGTCAGGTGAATGTAACGTTACGTCAGGAGCCTTTAAAAGCGTCAGGCTGGGGGAGTGTTTCTCTCTGACTTCCGGACGGCTTCAGGGAGGTAGAACTTCAGCGAACCTGAGGCTGACGACCAGGCCCGACTAGGCCCGACCTGTCGAACGACTAGGCCCGAGACCTGCGGGCCTGCACCCCCAGACCGCTGAGGATCACAGACTGTGAACTATTACTGCCGTGAGTCTCGTCTGGAATCAGGTGAGATATCCGGACTCCCAGCCGTTCTGTGCAGGGAGTTTTCCTGCAGCTTTCTTGCTGTGCGGGGGTTCCTTCCCGCCCCCCTCCCCGCCTTGGCGGGGTTTCCTTCCCGCCCCCCTCCCCGTCTCGCCGCGAGAAGGATTTCACTTTCTCTGCCTGGAAGCAGCGGAAAGGCCTTCACTCCCCCCTCGTTGCTGGGTGCCTGCCAAGGGATCTGACCTTGAACAAGACTGTTAAAAGCTTTTTCTCCTCTCCCCCTCTGCACCTGGTTATCTGAGTCCTCTCTTCTTTGTTTTTTTTTTCCTGTTTTCAGTTGTGTATATATATACATAGTAGTGTACAGTTGTGTGGATTTATTGTTCATTAAAAGTTTGTTTCAGTTTCCCAAATGCAGACCGAGGTGTCAATTTTCTTCTTTCCCTTTAAACTCCTTCTGTCTCTAGCAAGACAGAAGGGATCGTTAAGGAATTCGAGGAGTTGTTACCTTGGGACCTCGACCCTTAACACTGCTGAAATAACTTGCACAAGATGACAAGATGCGTGTAGTAGCTCAGCTATGAATCTTCAGAGCTGTTCATCGAACATCTTGCTTCAGATTTGAAGCACCCTCCAAAACTCCATCACTTCACTGATATGCATTTTTTTCAAAGGAAAAAAGAAAGCTCTGCTAGAGATAAATTCAATCAAACGATTAAATGTAAAAACTTGAAATTTACATTACAGCAATGTCTTATTTAACCTTAATTTTATTTAAATAGCAGTGATAGCCATTTAGTAGCAAATTATAGCCATTATGTTTAAGTAACAGTCCTGCCACAGTTTTTTTTTTTTAAAAAAAAGAACAAACAACAAAACACATATATTACACTTTTGGCTCTCTTTGCAGAAGTTTGAGACAACTCATCCCAAGTTTCATGTGAGATTTTATCAGCCTGCTGAGAAAAATAGGTTTCATAAGTTCATTCTATAAAGCGCACAGAAATTTGAAATGGCTCTTTAAATTAAGACTGCTCATTTTTCAATAGCTTCATTGCAACCCTTGCTAATTTGCTCTGAAAAAAGAGTCGTCTTGAAAACGCACATCCTTTTAAGATTGTTGCTTCAGTGACGCCGACTCGAGCAAATGTAGCAGTCCAGTTCTGAAGGTACCATTTTTCCCAAATCAATGAAATCCAGAGTTAAAAGAAGCCCACAATATCATGTAGCACAATATTTTGAATTTTTGGAACATGGTATGACCCTAAAGTTCAGAACAGTAGGAGGGCCCCTTGGCACAACAGAGTCCTGGAGCTCCCACATCTAGGCTGAGGAAACACAGGTTTCAGCAGACTCACAACAAAACCATCCTCTTCCCCTCATTTTGTGTGGGCAGTCGTAATTATTCCTGTGTATCACTCATTTGCAACTTATGCCCTTTGGAGGAAAGCAATCACCTATCAGTCTATTTTGTTTTTCATGGCAGTGTTTCTCAGGCTCTGTACAAGGCTCTTGAACATATAGATCACAGAAAGAGATAAACAAATGACACTTGAGAATGGAGCAAGTCTTTAAAAAGCAAGCCATGAGGCTTACCTGCGGTATACTGGCATTTTTACTGTTACGAGAATTTTTTTTTTTTTTTAATAGGATCCATAAAAGCAAAAAGTTAAAAACTATCGCTGAATGATGAAGGATGTCTATTAGAATGGCAGTGGAGCTGCTTCTTGGTTTGGGGTTCTTAAGAAGCAGATCCTCACAGACTCTGTTTAGGAAAAGAAGCTCCAAACTATGAGAAAGAAAAATAATGCAATAAGACAATGTAATGGAGATCGAAAGCTAGATGCTGCTCTAATGAGTTAAATTAAAGGCTACGTATAAATTCATTCTAGCAATTCGTTAGCTTGTGGAGGATCTACACAATATTTTGTGTTCACTGAGACTTTCACCTTTTATTAGATAAAAATGGTAAGTGAATGCAACCTTGCAAAGGGAAAAGGCCTTAGGGCTGAGTCAGGGTGGTGTGGGGGGGGACCAGGAATTGGACTTTACACCACAGGAGGAGACCGTTAAAGCTGGGAGCCCACTCGGTTGTCTGCAATGTCTGTCAGATTGGGTAGGATGGCAGGAGATGGGAAGACACAGAGCAGGTGGACATTCTCCATCCACTGCAGCAAGGAAGTGAGAACAATGAGATATGCTTATGGGAAAGGCATAGGTCTGCAGATGCTGTTCCTCCATCTGGCTGAGCATTTTTAAAAAAAAAACAAGGGTTTTTCTCCCTGAATACTGGACTCGCCTTCCTTTGTAAGTCCCTACCACATTCCACTAATTCCCATCAGCTCTAGACTGACTGTTGCAATTTGCTCTTACTTGCCTTTAAATCGATCAAAAAGCAGGAAGAGAAGCAGATGCAGAGAAAACTTCTCCTTGGTGCAATAGAAAGAGAGAGTAACATCTACAGCTGTACCACAGGCCTTGCCTGCTGATACACTCGTTACTCCACTTTCCTTACCTGCCAAGTTCTTCAGGATTGAGGTATAAGGAAGCAAAGGCAGTGCACAGCTATGTTTCCCACATATAGCAAAGAGCATCTGGGCTTCCTTGGGGCTCTGATGGGGGCAGGGAGGGTCACCCCACTCTCCCACAGCTGGACCTACGCACTTCATTAACATCATCTAAGGTTCTCTTCTCTTCCAGTACATGCACCCTATATACTGCCAACATCTGCTTTGGGCCAGAGCACCTTGGCCTTTTGACTTCCATTTCCCCTTTCTCTTTAGGATCATTTGCTGTTTTATTTATTACAGCAGCTGGCTTGTTCAACTTTAAGATCCTCCTATACATGTGGGGCTTGTACATGCAATGTATAATCTCCCCCTGGATGTGGGAGTGTCAGGACAAAAAAAAAAAAAAAAAAGATAATTCATGCCGCTCCCTTTCATTTGTACAGAACTACGTTACTGCCATGTCCCAAGACAGTTCGGTCCAAGGGCTATACACAGCCGTGCTGTTGTGGAGCCAGGTCACAGAACAAGGCAGCTCCACTCAGCAGCTGGCATACTCTCCTGCCCGTGGGTCATTCTGGTCTCTTACCACCTACAGATACCATCCTCACCCCACCATCTCAAGGCTGGCAGCTAGCTGGTAAGGAAGTGAGCTGGATCAGAAGGAAAAAAAAAAAAAAAATCTAAGGCTCTGCTTTCTCCCTTTGCAGCAGTCAAGACGGGCTCTAAGAGATGCAAAGACTCCTCTACCCACACACTGCACTTTGATGCTGCTCAGGGCCTGCTGGAATATTATACCCCTCCCTCCTTCCCCCAGCAGCACAAGGTGATTCATTCAAGCACTGACTTCACTTCATGCAAGCACCAAAACCAGCAGCAGGGCATCGGGGCTGAGGGGAAGGTACATCGATCAGCGTGCCTTTAAGCCACCTGAGCTGTGCAAAAACACCAAATCCATTCTTCTACTATGGGACCTAAGGAAATTTCTTGGCTCTTAGGTCTGTATGCACTGCTTTGAGAGACCTCAGTCCTGTGCTGGGAGGAGACCTAGGAGTATGCCACCCCCTCCAACTTCTGCAGCTTGCTTTCCACAAGACAGAATTTTGTAACAGCTGTAACCTACCTGGGTCCCACCCCAACCAGAGCTGCAAGGCACATGGTGGATTCCTCTCCCCCTGAAGCTTTAGCATATCTTGTGTGACAGCACTGAGCATCTGGGACACTTGCTGCAGTTTGCAAGATAAGACCAGAGCATGCTGCAATGAGAGAGGCACCTAACACTAACATGGCTCTAGCAAACACTTAAGTAAACCACACGTTAAGCAGCTAAGCAAGTGTTAGAAAATGATCTTCATACTGCTTTGTGGGAAAAAAAAAAGTCAGATGGAATAGATTCATCTCTCACAGTGATGAACCGTGGTGGAAGACATCTACAACTTCGAAACACACCAGCAGTTGGATATAAAGCAATACCTAAAGTGAAGACTAGTAAAAACAGTATGCTTAAATACAAAATGTGTTTCATAGCTGCTTTTTCTACGCTGCCTTAACTCCAAAAATCTCAGCGGTTTTTTGGATGTTAAATGATTGATGATGGGGGTTTTTAAAATTCGTTTATGTTCCCCACGGCCAGTGAAATATTTGCTAGCCTTTACACGCAAACCTTCCACTAGTTTTATTCGAAATGCTCGCTGGTGCTGCAAAGGAAAACTAAGATTCTCTCACTTCCAGGTTAATCTACTTCACAGAATCAGCAAGCTTTAGCAAATCTGGAAAACGAATTTTTCCAAGTAGTCTGTATACACTTCCACTATTCCAGAGGCTGTGGGGATGCATGTTCCTAAGTCAACCAGCATACCTTTGGGAAAAAGTCAAGCAACATTTGAAGTGTAATGTCAGGCTCTTATTTTTGAATGCTCTGCCCAAATACATCTAACAAACTAGGTCTGAATTGTTCAAAGTTAGTATATGAAGAAAATAATTCTTACACTAATCCAACATTACCTTGAGGTGCCAGAGACCATACAGAATATAGAAAGTGTGTACCAGGCAGCTGTTTGGTTCTACACCCTACTCGCATCCAGCTTTAGTTTTTAGAGCTTGATATTTTGTGAACTGCGTGGTGACAATAAGGAAGCATTTCTTCATTGTGCTGAAGAGAAGACTGCCTCCCTAGCAAGTACATTCACAATGCCTCTTTTATTCAAAGCTAGTTCAAGAGGGTTTGCAATGGGTGAGTGGGCTGAGGATGACAATCTCTTTGCTAGAACAAGCAGGAATCTGGTGACGCACTAATGGCTGCCTTGATTTTTCACTGCAGAACCCCTCATGTGCCTGTTTTGGAAGCTGACTCTCACCTTGCTTCGCTGCTGCAGCACACAGGAACCATCATGTGGGAGTGCTGAAAACAGAATTCCTTGCATTACTGAAACCAAGAGATCCAGCAGCAGACAGGGAACCAAGAACCACTCTTCCACCACCTCGTGGGCTCACCACAATCAAGTCCCAAAGACTCAAGCCTGGGGCTATTCTCCTCAGTCAGGCTTAAAACAAACACACGCACCCCCATAAAAAATCTAAGCTGATTTCTATGTGATAATATTTTAGACTGGGTTCATTTCTATCAGCAGGTATTGTCCCATTTGTGGGCAAAGATAAGCTGCTGATTACCTCTCTTTTTTAATTTAATTAGGTAAAGATATCAAGAGTGTAATAAGAGTTATTCAGGGCTTATCATAAACAGAAACAAATATTTCTTCACGCAAATCTGCACAATGAATCAGCCTCAGCAGCACATGGAGCCCCAAGTTACACTGCAGAACCAAGCAAAAGGAAACATCCATCCTGAAGCCAAGGCCATACCAGACAAGGAAAATACTTTTGACTTTTCTTCCCCTCTGAGGAGATCACTGCCTTCTCAGAAGGGGCTTAGGATGACTGGAAGACTTATAAAACTTACACGGTACCTCAAGGGAAAACAAAGGCTGCCACTGGGGTTTGTACTAGCTTTGCATAGAGATGATGCTGACTTTTTTCACTGTAAAAAAAAAAAAAAAAAAACAGAAAAAAGAAGAAAAATGGTGGAGGGCAAAGAAAGGCTCTGCAGATCACTGAGACATCTAATTATGCTGTGCTTCTTTTACTTCTAATAGATTTTCAACTTTTTGCCAAGTCTACAAGAATACAAGGATTTCAATTTTGCATTATAAACTTTCATAGCCAATAGCTTAACAACTACTGAAACAGATAATGGGCTCCTGAGATTTCACAATGTAGAAAATTCAACCAGTGAGTGATGTTTTAAAAGTAGCAGTTTCCTCCTGAGAAGGTTACTATTGCTATAGAGACTTTGTGGGGTTTATGCATTACACTCCGTATGCATTTTATCTTTTAAAAAAGTATCAAATGCATAAAGGAGACTGAGAATTAACTTCCTTGCAGTTAAACCAAGAAACCAGTTTCCACTTCACACGGGCTTTAATTTAGGAATAGAACACTTCATCATATGGTTATCAATACAGAGCCAAGAAACTCGATCAGAAAAGCCTTAATCATACTATGATTTTAGACAAACTTTAGTTCAGCGCCATTCAGTCTGGTGGTCATTTAATGGTAAGTGGCAAGCAAAAACTTGTTGTATCTGACATTTTGAGGACTGGAATGTTCTCAGTATTGTAGCTCAAAACCAGGAATATTTATTCAGTACCATATGAACAGAACGTATTTAAGAGTTGAGATAGTCACACCTCAGGATGGATCCAGCAATGTGTCATGACACACCATCCATGCAGAGGATGCCCACTGATAAAAAAATTTCCTAAATGCAAAATCCTACAGTGACAGAGCCAGAAGCAGAATTCTATGAAAGTTTACCTCTCTTCCTTATCAACCAGACACTATGTCCTGGTGGCTGACAGATCGTGCTGTGAGCAGCACAATCGTACCACAATGGTCTTCAATGACCCTCCCGGTCTACTGAGGTTGTTTTCTATGACTACAGCCCCTCAGAAGCTCTGGAGTTTTCACCACCAGAAGAAAGCAACAGGACTGTTCACTGCAGGGCTGCTACCTCCTGGCATTTGACTTGCCTTTCGGATCTTTTATCTTTCTTATTCTGACTTTTGTTCGCAGATCAAAAGTCCTGCAATTATCAGATAAAGCTCTAAGAGTGTAAAAATCCTGCACTGGAGACATAATGAGGAAGTTTTATATCATCTGTTGCCAGAAGCACACAAATCCAACATACTCAGGGAAAGTCAGCATTTCTCCAGTGACAATGCAAAGAATACAGTATGCTTATTTTGGTACTTCACTTTGCAAAGTTCAATGCCCATACTAGCTTAAAATTAATATGGAAAAACATTCCATGCACCTACATGAAGATTTAAGCAGAAAAATCACATGGCAATTGGAAAAAAGTTTGCTGTTAAGCCATCTCTCCAAGTACTATTTGGTAAGCAAATGGGAGAGGAAGACTGATTAACAAAACAGTGTCCTCTTTAGATGACTTAAACTCAGCTGCATTCATTTATTTCACAGACAAAGACAGCAAGCAAGCCATTATTTGTCAGTTTAGAGCAATTTTACAAAGCAATCTTTAACCCTCAGCGTATCATCTCCCTTTGCTTTCTGACCATGATGAAGTTGCTAAAAATGTATCGAACCAGCCTGTTATCAACACTGATACCACCATGAGGGCGAAAGCAATGCATGAAAACCACATAGTTTTCTAGGAAAACCATCTCCTATGTAAGAGAATACACCAAAGCAATGACATTTAGTGATATTCTAGTTTTTAGATAGTCCAATCCCACCTTTCCTAGAATCTCCATTAAGTTAATCTACAAATGTACTGATAACAAACAAGCCTGCCTACAAAATTAGGACTCCCTGCATCTGAAATGATTTCCTCTCCTTTCAGTTACATGTAGAAAAGAATAGTTTTGAGATTTCAGTTGAGATGTCCCCTATCTTGCAACCATGATTTCTGCCTGATGTCCACTGCGTTTAAAAGAGAAAGCAAAGTGGATGCTAAACAATTTTATATAGCAAGAACCACTCCTCATTCAAATTGTGCTGCAATAAATTATCCTATTCTAAACCATCCTGAAAGAGCGATCTTGCTGAAAGATGTCCTTTGAGAAAATACAGTGAAAGCATAGTATGGAAAAGACATAACACTAAAGTAGCCTGGAAACTGGCTTAAAAAGCTATCTGGTTTTCCTCCACGCTTAACAGAGAACATTATTGTCATCAAGCCACTTCGTAGAATCAACTGGATGCCGTTTCTTCCTGGAGTGCTTTAATCCTCCTTTTCAATAATGACTGTGTTTGCATCTCAGTTTGACATTTCAGTTAACATACACATTAAATGTTAGTTGAAGGTAAGAGTAACTTAACAGCTCCTATATGCAAATATAATGGATATATCACCTTAATTTCAGCCAATCCCCACGTCCCAAACAACAAGAAAAGCTCTACCACAAGCAGAAGCCAGAGCTGTAATACTCCATTAGTTTACCATAGCATTGGAAACAAAGAATAGTAGTGGGCAAGCTTTCAAAACACAAACTTTTCTACTGTGACAGTCCTCCTGTTTTCAATCTGTTACAGTTAAATGCATGTGCTCATTAAAAGCACAAACAGGCCTTAAAAGAGCAATGAAATGTTCTCTTTCAAGTAAAGTTAATATGGTAGCTCACAAGTCAACATGATATAAGCAAGTGAAAAGGCAATATGGTGATACAAAAGCAACACCAGTTACCTGCCAAGAACTACATAAATCAAACCCACATTGCGTAACTGTATTTTTTGAAATATAATATA
>NW_010390090.1:28549-36198 GCF_000710305.1 Buceros rhinoceros silvestris | reverse complement strand
GGGGTTCGCCAGGACTTTTTTAGCTGAGGGAGCTCCGGCTTTCCCAGCGCGACCGACTGACCGACGTGAGAGAAGCTCTTAACTTTTAATTGCTTTCGAATGTCAGGTTGAACCTATACTACAATTTATTGCATGTGGCGCTGCGATACTGATTTTTCTTTATGTTGTTAATTAAAATCACTGTATCTAAGGAAGTAAAAAAAAACAACCACATTTTTTCAAGCTCTATTTGTATTCATTAAGAGCAGAAACTCAACATTTTGAAAGGCTCAAGTCTGAAACAGCTGGAGGATGTTTTCTGTCCTAAGCCTAGTTTTGGAAACATTTCTAATTCCAAGACTGGGCAAAAGTCAGAAATCCAATTCTTTCAACCAAATTGCTCTGGCCCTACGCTTGATGTCTAAACTGCGAAATAAAATACAGAGCAAATGGACTTCTGTTTCAGGCAGCCAAGATCTAATAGAGAGAGGAAAAAACAGCCACAGCTGTCTCAAGTTTTGAACACCAGCATTTTTTCACAACACACACACACACACACATTCTGAAATAGCTTAAAAAAGTTGAAAACAATAGAATCAAAAGGGTTTAATTAGAACAACCAAAAGTGAAGTACTAGGCAGCTGTGACTTTCATCTGCCGCTTCCTGGTAAGAGAATACAATTAATAGCCACCTTCATACCCTGTTCAGTGTGCGCTGAATTTTTCCTGCACATTTCAATAAATATCAATTAGAAGACACTGAATTTTGTTACTGAAGGAGCAATAGCATGAGCAAAGAGGTAAGAGCAGAGCCTGTTGAGATGCATTAATCCTAACTGCCAGACTAGGGATTCCCAGGATTATTTTGGGCAAGTCATTATCACACCAAAGCTACAAATCTGGGCTAAATATCATCCACTGCATCACGGAAAATCAGACACTGAAAAATGCTTAGTCATGAAGTGCTTTAAGAAATACCACGAGTCCCTTGAGCTGCTCTCTAAAGGCCACCTTTAGCATCTGTAGGGACTTTGATTTCCTTACCACACTGATGTCCACTACATAATGCAGGTTGTGGACTTACAGCTCAGGTTTAAACCCTATTATTCCAGGGCAGTGATTCCATTTCAGTTCATATAATTATTTCCCAAAAATATTTTTTTCCCCATGGAGGCACAGGTAGAGCAATCTCAGAAAAACAGAGACAATGAGTCAACATTTTACTGTTAAACGCAGCAGAATGTATTTGCCCACAGATCTGAAAAGAAAACTCTTCCAGAAGAACTTACTTTTCAGGCACTACCATTTTATTAAGAGGAAATTTAAGCTGAATACAAAATACTTTCTCACAAAGAGAGAAAGGTAAAAAAGATACAGCCAAAATGAGGCAACACTGATTATGGGTTACAATGAAAGTGCCAGTAATATCATACGTGCATGATGGGAAGCCCTGGTCCTTTCTGACTGAAACGGTGAAAAATTCACTTAACCAAGCAAATTGCAATTAGTGCAGCAGAAGAGCTAACACAGGTAGGAAAATCCTGGGTACAGCACAACAGCATCAGAAGAGAAAGAACATGCATCTCGGGTCTCCCACGTACTCCTGTTGCAAAAGAAGCCTTCCAGCTATTTACTTTCATCTGCGGGCCCTCTATCCCCCTTCAACAGCAAAGAAAAGAAGGTATCTTGTCCTATGTTTCAGAGACAAGGTTCTGACAGTAAGAACACAAGAAACTGCATTTCAAGTGTCCTCAAAGATCCTGCTTTGGCTGGGGGGTGGTGGTGGTGCAAGCAAACAAACAAAACAAACCCAAACATTCTTTTTTTCAGAAGTCAGAGGAAAGACTACTAGAAACGTCCTCTGCTCAGCTAGCTACGTTCTTCGTTGCCCAGGTAAGGACCTGCTTGGGGCCACAAGCTCTTTCAACACACATTTTTTTCCTTGTCTATACTCTGCTCCGTGTATTGCATTCCCAAACTACTTCAAAACCTGTGTGACAAAGAAAAATTGTTCTGGCCTGATCTACCCAACAATCATCAGATGACATCTCAGCTGGGATACTTTGACAATTGCTCCCTATGCTGCAGTATTGTACAGGGTTTACCTTAAAACACAACTCAGTGCCATAACAACCAGCAAAACAAGCATCTACCCTTACCTACGCTAGGGGAGCTCAGTGGGGAAGCACTGTCCGAAAGAAACGCCTGAAGTTTAGCTAACATCTCGTGAAATAAAAGTGCTATACAAACAACAGTTCTGTACCACATACAGAACTCTCACAGGTAAGACCACACACCCTCAAGGCTATTCCCTCTCCTATTTACCTACACTATTACTATATGTTGAACAGAAAATGCATGTTAATTCAAATCTCATGTCAACTTTCAAAAACGTATGCATGTCCACACCAATTTTAGATAAAACGTTGCTCATGTCCTAGCAATCGAAATAAACCACCAAGCACAGTTAAAATTACTGCATATCAGTGAGATGCATAATTATACAGACTAGAAGTAGAATTCAATCTCTGGATTCACGACTTCAATCTATTCACTGGGTTACTGGAAAAAGGCTTTGTTCTTCAGCATGTAACTACAGCAGAACTGGAGGTTATTGCTCTTACGAGCCATCTGTGTATTAGGATCCCAAATCACTGTTTACAGACAACATGCTGCCCAAAGAACCTGCTACTGTTGTTCAGTATTTCAGATATTAAAAAAAAAAGGAAAAAAAAAGCATGACAAGAGGAAAAGCAAAGCACGACGTTGCTCAAAGCGCACTACCTACAGGCCGATGAACATCCAGAACAACCTATTTAGCTCAAACACTTCACAGCACGTTTGGTGGACAGAACCGTGTGTGCCTCTGTTAGGGCGCACACAGACAAAGGAGTATACAATCACTCCAATCACTTTTTAATAACTCACAGCACATGGACAAGTTCTGGTAACTATTTTAACATCCCTTTATATTCTACCGTTAAGCTCAGAAACTTCATAATTAACCATGAAAAATGACACCTGACCATAGCATATTTCTTGTGACTCATTCTGGGCCCATTTGTTAAAAAAAGTACAACTCCCACTGTGCAGCAAGAGTTGGGCCAACAAAAGGTGCATTCTGTCACTTGGGCAGAACAGCAAAGTTCATCCTGAAACATCAGTGTAACCTTCTGCTGTGTTGCCAGTACTTGCTACTAAATTATGTATTGCCTGTCACATCAGGAGTTGGTAATCACTAAAGAAGTATGATAGAAACCAAGAAGAATTCAGACTTAAGAGAGGTTTAGTTTTACACTGGAGATTTGTCACAGGTGTCTGGGTGAAGAGAATATATCTACTGGACATGTACAGTACCTGGTCGTGGTGAATTCAGTTCAGCAAACCTCTTTAGAATATTGCTAACCATCATTGGAGCAGCAACAGAAGAGTTCTGCTGCCTGGGAATGTCAGCTTGCTGCGTTGTACCCGAAGCCATATCATAAATAATTGGGACAATAATACTAACAGCTTCCTGTGGGACCGTTGTTTTCTGTGTTAGCTGGAGCTGTGTGAAAAAACAAAAAGTGTGTTAAATTGCATGACCACGTACTTCACAGTGCAACTTCCAATACATCAATTCTGTAACAGAGAAGTTATCAGTCAGGTATAGACTATTTTCTTCTCAAAAGCACCCTACAGCGAGCACGGCCTCCGAGACGATGCTAATATAGCTTTGTTCTGAACACCCAATTCCTGTTACCCTTTCCCAGCACCACTAATGTGTGTATCACTTAATCTAGGTGGTTAGTGCCTCAAAGAACAAAACACTCAGAAGCTGAGCATTCTAAGATATCCAGCATTCTAAGATACTCAGTTCAGCCCAGAGGGAACTGAACTTTATATATTGTCAACATCTCTCCAAGAACACAAACACAAAGAGTCGCTGTACTTTTACAGGAGGGAGAACAGGAACACTAACTGAACTCATTACAAAACCGATGCACGCAAATCCGGGCTTCCAAGCGGCAGAACATTTTTAGCTATTACAGCATGCTTAATGTTTTGCTACCAACTCGTGATGATTTCAAAGACATGCAGCCCACAAAATTTTAAACCAAATAGCTCTACTTACAAAAAACAACATTTTGGATTTCAGCACAACAGCAGGTGTTCCTGGGGGTGCAATTGGCGGTGCACTGGGAGGAATTGTTAAACAAAACTGCACATTCCACTTCAGCTGACTTGCCTGATCAGGGAACTGTTTAGGAAGAAGCAGCACAGAGAAAGAACAGCAAAGGTCTCGTGTCAGTGACATACACAGCTACGAACTAGGGAAGCATTAGAAAGTAGAATGTGCCTCTCTAGATCAATTTGCAGATGTTGCCAGGTTTAGCATAAGTCAGGATAACTCTGAAAGAATTGAGCATAGGGTATGCAAGACTACAACCAGAAAGATTCCAGCCAGCCTATGCACGTGCCTGTTCGGCAGTAACGTGCCTGCAGTTTCTCAGAATCATCAGTTTAAATAAGAAATTTTGGCAGTTTCCAAACAAACAAACAAACCAACCCCCTCCAAAACCCCAAAGCTGGAGGACATAAATAGAATGGTTAACTTACCAGCTCAAGTTTCATGATGTGTACGCAATCCCTGAGGATATGCGTTGGAGCCCCTAGTAATTTTGTGAAGGCTATTAGGGTGTTTGCTTTAAAAGGTGGTCCTGCAACCTAAAGAAAGACACTATTTAGCATTGCCTATTTAGGTAATTGTTTTATCATTTGATATAGTAACCAGCATGCACAGCTGTTAATTTTCTATTTTGCAGCCCGTAGACATCCCAGTGAAAGTCAGCGGTACCACTCAAAACACCATCAGAGACTAAAAGCAATGCACAAAAATTTAAACATTAATGATTTGAGTACATACCCTTGTTTCAAAGAACTTCTCCAGAACTTGTAACTCCTCCGATTTCCACTGTCCTGTATTTTCAGGTGTTACTTTCAGTTGCAAAGTCTGGTTCGTCTTGGGATTGAGAGCAACCCTGCACTTCAGTGCCTCTGTCTTAAACATAATTACACCCGGTTCATTGGAGTTTATTAACTGTAGCTGCAATAAAATAAGTATTGCATTCAGTCAGTCATTTGTTAAATAGCATGAACACACACGCACACACGTTCACTCCCAAGTCTGTAGTGATCAATCTGCACGCTTTCCAGAAAGAAACACGGCATATTGGTATACAGATAAAATTGCCTTGAGAGTGAAGCTTATACAAGATTTTGCTTCTCTATCTGTCACTGAATCAATGCCAAAGGAAGGATGAGGCACACATTGTCTGTCCCCAACCCTAAACCAACACTGATGACCGAGTAGTTCAGATATTGTCAACTAGCACCTAATTTCTTGGGCAGTCCTGCCAAGTAGTGGCATCCATAGTAGCTGTTCTAGTTAAGTCCCAATGGACACGCTAAACTCACAGAAGCTATGGCATCTGAACATCCGGTCATCGTCTTGCTATCATATCAGTTATCAAATTTCACCTGACCAGACAGACTTTCCACTTCTAACTTGTGTGAAAAAGCAGCAGAACTAAGTGCTTTTTCTGAATTTTGACACTTCAGACAGCAAGATTCAGAAGTACAGCACAGGACCAACAGCAAATACTTACCATATTTGAAGCATTCCTGTTTGTGCTTAATTTGAAAGACATGCAGTACAGAAGCATGAAAAAAAAAACCTGGAACAGTTGCTAAGTCATACTCGAAGGTCAATATTAAACAACCTAAACCATACCGTTTCCTGTTGTATGATCCTCTGAAGATGCCTCCTCATGATAACCGACCCAAGGAATCGCTCGAGAGGGGAGCAAAGATAGCTGCCAGCTAGTCCTGGCACAAGCCCAGGGGTAGGAGAGGGCAACAGCAGAATATTCAAGGCACTGTGGGTGAGGATTGTAGGTATGGATGCAGCCCAAGAACGCTGAGGTAGTTTCCGAGGTGGAGGCATGCTAGTTGGCATTGCTTGGGAACCTATTGACACAGAAAAGGGACTGGCAGTAAGGCAGGATTTAAGCTGTAATGTAAGTTATGTGTTCACTTTATTTGTCGTAACTATACAAGAAATGAGTTCTCCGGGCCAAATCTTAATCCTTCTTATTAAAGAATTTGGCTGCCTCGTGATGGGCAACAGATAGTAGAGTCAAAGAATTAAGAGTTTCAATCCTCCACCCCTGCAGAGAGTCTCAGTAACATCAAAATCCTACTCATTTTTCCTCTTTCTGCAGCATTCCAGCAGATAGCAGGTTTGGACAACAAACTCAATGAGATATAAAAATGGCTAAATCGGTTGTGCAAAAACACCGTTACAACGCTATGATGTGAAAAGTTAGTACGTGAGTAGGCAAATATGCCTACCTTCGCTTTCATTCCGAAGAATTTTTCTCAGTCACAGAGCTCAATAGTTTAAGAGTAATTTCTGCAGTGCAACAAGAGGTATCAATCCTGCAGAAATTTATGCTGTGTGATTTAACTCATTTCAAATTTGTTGTAGAAGATCTGAAGTGGGACAGAATAAAGGCTTCATTTACTTAGGTATTTTACTGCACAAGGACACTCATGACTGTCAGGCTGACACACAAAACTACCAAAAAAACCCCGCTAAACACGAGTGTTTCACAGTCGTAACACTGATAAAGAAGCTTACTTGTTCCAGCTCGTGGAGAATGAGAGGCATCTGGGACAGGTGAATGAAGGGAAGGGTTGGCTGGTGACATTCCAGGCATCCGTGCTGCTGGTGATGGACCAGAGACCTGGGGAGATCCTGGCCAGTTCCCTGCACGCTGACTGGGTGACATCATGGTGTATGGTGAGCTTGGGTCTATGGTACCTACAGATGTTACAAACCCATTATTATGTCTTTGAGAAGTACAAGGTTTTCTAATCTAGAAATGTAAAACAGGCATACCCAAATCTGTAAAGCATGAAAGTGGCAGCAAGTTTTTAGACTACATGTTACAACAATGTAAAAAACAGAATGGGGGGAAGGGAAAAAGAAAAACAAAAATCAAGATACAGATTCAAGAGTTTTCTGACTGTGTTTTTTAAAAAGCAAAATGAAATTGAATATTAAGGCAAACCGGCATTTTCAACACGTCTAAACTAAAAAGAGCTCCTGCCTATAGAGTCAGACTTGCACTGCTCCTTAGCAAAGGAAAGCCTCAGCTAGACAGTTTCTTATTTATGCAGTGTCTTACAGTTATCTCTGCAAAAGTGTCTTTGGTTTTGTCCTCTGCTGTAAAGGCTGATCAGAACAAGCTTCTTAAATAGTCTGTTTTGTCTCACTTTGTTCATTTTCACAGTTAAATTTGTGTGCTAAAATTACAAATTTGAACTGTTTGTTTATTGTGATCTGTGGAATAGTTTCCAATGCACTGTGATTACAACAAACAATTGTTTTGGCAGCTTTCTAAAAAAACTCAGCAAAGGAAAAAACTGACAGGCATGTTGGTCACATATAGGCATGTCAAACCAGCACTTTGACAACATTTTCAAAGTGCAAGTATGTGAATGTCTAACCTGTTCCAGTTATTTTTCCAGGAAACACAAGCAAAGGAAATGTATTAACTAATGTAGCAAGAGATAATGATCATTAAAAGCTGCAGCCATTGTTCTGCTACAAGACCACACAGAAT
>NW_010390090.1:0-28430 GCF_000710305.1 Buceros rhinoceros silvestris | reverse complement strand
AAGAGTGACTGACAGTCAATTTTTAAAACATCAGGAAAACCTCAACGTGCCGTGCAGCAACTTTGGACTGCTGTTAGAAGTTACACCTACATGTATGAAATCAGCTACTTAAGCCAATTACGAATCACAGGTTTTTCTCAATTAATTTAGGTCTGGTCCGGAAGACTTAATTTCAAGAAGCACGTGTGTCTCCCTGTCACTGTATACACACCTGCCGGTAAAGAACTCACCATGTGGGCTGGCAAAGTTAGCTGTCTGTCCCATTGTGATTCCGAGAGAGGAAGGTGAAGGAGTTGGACCAAAGGATGCTGGTGATGGTGCTCTTAAAGCTCCGCTAGGTGAGCTTGCAGCATGCAGATTTCCTAATCAAAGACAACATGTCACTCAACATACACGTCCCATTTTTCTGTTCCAATGCACGAGCATTAGATTTTCCAGATTGATTCACCACACAAAGGAAACTTTTTCCAAGATATCTGGCTTGAAGAATGGCACTTCCTCCCTGACCAGCCCTTCCCCAAATTTAAGTATTTTCAGCTGTTGCACTCTAACAGCTGGGAGCAGAAGGCAGGGCTTTGGTGATCAAAACCTTTTCTAAAGAAGCAGGTATTTCAAGTTAAAAGGTTTGATCTGAGCAAGTTGTAAGCTGTAAGAATGAAACGGTCCCAAATATTACACAGCTAAAGACGACAGTTTAACCTAATTTTTTTTTGAAGTTTCAAAATGTACTTTCCAAAACATGCATGGCAGAACTTTGCTTTGCTGTTTTCCCACAATATAAGGTGCATTCTCTTGGCTAACTTGGAGCTAAACACAACTCAAACAATAGCAAAGGCATGCATGCACAAAACAGCTGCCTGTCTATTTCTAGCACAGGATTAGTACACAAACGCTCAGCTGTCCTACCTGGTGACTGTGTATGCATCATAGACGGAGATGGCGTCACTGTGTTGTGATAGGAGGTGGGTGGTGAAGTAAGAGGATACGCTCCCGATGCCCCTGCTTGTTTCGCAAATGGCTGAAATTGTCAACAGAGGACAATGAAAATTTTTGATCATGAAAATAAAGTACGTGCAGGAGAACGCTAATGAGAGTTTGGTTCCCACCTATGATATCTTACAGGTCCATCAGCATAGTTGTTTGATTATCTGTATCCCCTTATTGCATCCCCTTTTTTCAGAGACTTTTTGCAGTTTCTCCTCAAGACATAAGACCTCAGTACCTCATCCCTTTTTATCTGTCACCCTGTAACAGCGAAGCCTCCTGGCTTCCCCTCCCGTCTTTTATCTTAAAAGTTGTTTTTCCTCCCTCTTTCCTTCGCTTCTAAGGCAGCAAGTCTCATGCGACCTTCCAGAACTGCTGTTCATATGCTATGGGCTGTTTACACTGGAATGAGAAATGGCAAAATAAATTAATAGGTTTTGCCCCAAGGGAAGTTCCACTGCGGAGCAGTTTTATAGTCTCCCTTCCCATTTTTTTACCGCCAATCCTTTTAGAACGTAAGTTCTTAGAAACCTACAGTTGTGAAGACAATAAACATTACTTATTTTGCCTGGAGGGTACCTGTTGCGGTTGCTGCGGTGGCTGCTGGGGTTGAAGCTGCGATATCAAAGAATCCATCATGTCTCCTCCAATAGGAGAAGGTGGGTTATCATCTTCATTTACAGATCGTCTTCGTGCATCCTGATTGCTGTCAACAAACATGTTCAGGAAGGTCTGTGGAAAAAATCAGTTTTGTTAGCAATTGTCCCATTCCCCATGTAAATTCTATTACATAAACAAACACAGTATTTGCTAAGCCTCAGTTCTATCTTTATCAGCTACAGCACATAAGAAACTGGCAGATCTCTAGAACTACCTACCAGTGGGCGTTCATTATACACGTTATAGTTCACAAAATATACCAGTTCATTCAGTGGATGTTTAAGCTTAATTCCCTTTTTCTTTTAAAAAAAAGGGGTCTTGCATCATCACCAAACAAGAAACTCTATTCATGAAATATCTCTAGCTAATTGAAATACCAACATTTTTCCTTTTTCCTTAAAAATAAGGAAAAGTCTACACTTGGAAATAGCTGTTCCAGAACAACTCAGTATCCAGAACCTACTGGGCTGTTGTACCACAGCTAGAACTGCACTGCTTGGGGAAGAACGCTCAGGTCATTTCCTCCAAAGCATTCTCTTGCACGCAGAGGAATTTGCCAACCCTCTTGAATTACGTCCTCCTGTACATTCCCAATCTCATTCCCTTACACTTTCCACTGGTATCTACAACTCCATTCCTCTTCCTCATTATCTTTCCTTTTGGAATTCGTGAAAGATGTAGATGTTTAGGATCAGCTAAATGCAGTACCAGAGATTCAGTGCTCAGCTGCAACTGTCAGAAGGAAAAAATTAGCAAACTCTCCTGCTTCACAATGGGTGAGACTTCCCAATATTTCAGTACAACGAGAACTGGTAGAACCTGCCCTAAGCTAAAGTGTTCTGTCAGTGTGTGAACCAGCACTGTATTCAGAAGCAAAGCCACAGGCTCCTGCCACACAGATGGAAACTATTCTGGAAGAGAAGTTTCTGACTAGAATCATCTGACATGGAGCATTTCCTCATCTGCCACATATGAGCACTGTCCTGCCACACAACATAGTTTGCGAGGAGCAGTTGTTAATCCTGGAGAATACATCTAGCTTAGTCACAAAGCTTCAGCAAATTTTAAAAAAAGGATGTGTGAAGTAGCCTCTACATTATTTTATTACATAGATAAGAAAAATACCCCGACACTTGATTCTAATTATCTTAAAGAAAATGTTTTAAAGTCAAACTAATTTTTAAAATCTACTGATAAATCAGAAAACTCTTCTTGTGCTCAGAATTTTGGGAGGACTGCAGTTCTTCACGTAGAAAAGCTTTACAAAGGAATTCACTTCAGGTTAGAAACTCATTTATTTACCATATGTCAGAGAACACAGAAACAGTTACCTTTAATCCCGGTGCAGGGTAAAAACCTTCAACTATTTTGCTGTTGTCAAAGAGACTGTACGCCCCATCACGGATTGCTACGACACCACGGCTCCGGCAGTAGATGTCAATGCAGTACATATTCCTAAAAGCCAGCCTGATATGCGTGGGTGACTGCGGCAGAATTGAGAAACACTGATAGGCAGTGTTGGTGCGTTGAGTCAGACCCAGCATGGGCACAGTTGGAAGTTTGTTGATGGCATTTAATGGAGCCTGAGTGTCAAACAAAACCTGACAGAGAACAGATATTGAGAGATCAGGTAGCTTGCCTTTAATTAAAGGTCAGGGAAAACAGGGCATAGGGGGAGGACACTATCTTCCTCAAGTCACTGTCTATCAATGAGATCCATAAACAATCATAACACACACATGTCATTTTGAAGAGAACAGTTTACTCAGAATGGAACTCTTAATCATCTTGGACTTTTCTTGAGAGAAGTTTTTAAAACGTTACCTGTAACAACTGCACCACATTTGGTGTTTTATTAAACATCTCCTGGAGCTGGTGCAGAATTGTGTTGTGACAGTTACTGCAACCTGAGTTTGGGCCAACAGTTCCCAGTGAAATGTGGAACTTCTGGAGTACGGAGTTCCACTGAATGCTGATCTGCAATGTCAAGAACATAAAATGGACTTGGAAACTAGAACAACTATGAGGTCATAAAAAGGAAACTGGTCTACTTTAATTTTTTTTCCCCATTTTTCATCAAACCTCAACAGATTCCTAACTCATGCTCCTCAAAAGTTGCTGAGGTTATGGGGAAAAAAAAAAAAAAGCTCTGTTAGCTTTAATATCCCTTTAGCTAGCTGTATTGATGGCAACCACAAAACTGGGGAACTAGTTTAGCAAGTCAACCAAAAAGAAAAAAAAACTTTTCTGCCAAAAGTGAGATAGAGGAAAACTAAACTCGAGAGATTCATGCTGTGGAGAACTATTAATGAATTGTTGGAGATGGACTGGTTTTCTCAGTCATATCGCATAAAACTGAGAACTGGACATCCTAATATATAAAGAAGTGACATGTAAAATCCACACTGCTAATCTTGCTACTTATTAACTGTCCCAATAAAATGAACATAGAAATACTCTTAAAAATTCAGCTTAGAACATGAACACAAAAACCTTCCAGGAAGTAAATTTCAATTGTATCAGCTACTTTGCATCAGTGGCATACAAAAATATATTCCCAGTCTGTAATAAACAGGCACTTACTTCCTCCTCTACCTTGCATTAAAGACAAGGGTATGAGCAAATACACCGTCAGTTATCGAAGTAATTAATAAGCTGTGAATTCAAATACTATAGAATAAGCTAGAAGTCTGAACAAGGGAACAACACTGCTACAAAATAATTAAGAACCACCTCATTTGAAATCTTAGAGTCCTCTTTTTTCTAAGGCAGAATTAGGGACTCAGCTTACATACATCCATATATTCCCATACAGCAGCAACCAGCAGCAACACTTACCGTAAGTCTGTCAGAAGAAGGCTGCCACACCAGCTTTCTTTGATCAGGAGCACACAACTGTCCTTTCCACAATTTAAAGCATCTTACACAAAATTTCAAAAATTCTGAACATCTAGTCACCTAGTAAATTAGCAATCTAGCACCCTCTACTTCTGTCTTTTATCAATATTAATTCCACCATAGTGTAATACAAGGAAACATTTTGTAGCACAATTCTCAGAACTCCATGCCAACTCATTCTGTTTTCAAACATATATTTTAAGTGCACTTAGGAGTTACTTACAGAGCTCCCCTTGGTAGTTCCATAACAAAGGATAAGTTTTCGGTAATTGTAGATACGAACTTCTGAAAAAACGTTTAAGTGGTTGGGTATGTCTTTGAAGAGAGGAGGGAAAAGAGTTAAGAGTGAAACAACCACAGTAATCTACTGTAGACACATCACTTCAACAAAGAGGCGGCGATTTCTGTACCTGGTAAGGATCGTGCAAACTCCAAGACACATTCATACAGACGAGCGATACTGTTCCAGTCATTAAGGAACATCTCAACAACTTTGCGACCTCCAACAGGTTCAGATAACTGGTTTTCATATGTCAGGTAAACATGACGGGTTGGTCCTGCAGTGTTAGGAGTAAACACTGATTAAACTAGCAATTCCTAAGATGTGGTTTACAGACTGAGTGAACTGTAGCAAGTGACTAGGAAGATATTTAAATAACACTAGTGCATCAACTCAGCAATCAAAACTTTGATTCAAGTACACTGTGAGTCACTAGAAATCTTAAGAGCAGGCGGTAGACAGTAACACCAAAACAACAGAACTACTGGAACAGACAATGCAAACGATAAACAAACAAAATGAGTCAGCTTTCCTAAATAAAACCCACCTTGCTCCCTGGATGAAGTGCTATTAAGGGGACAGTTTGCAAACACCAGCTCAGCCACCCACGTGCGATTATTTCTACCTTGTAATCGGAAAGTGCAATCAAGAAGAGATCGGTCCAGAGCCTTCTGCGTTTCCTCGTTCACACCTTTACAGGGAGGAATTCTATTAATGATAACAAAACAAAACAAAAAAAAAGACAAAAAAACAAAAAAAACTCAATTATACACAGTACAGTTCCAAAACTAAAAATACTACTTTCTAACGTTTCCCGAAGGACTTCCAAGTCTGGATGTGAAAGAATGAACAAGTCACAGGCAAAGACCGCTGGACTGCACGAGATCTATTATTCCTCTTCAAGGACTGTGCTAAGTACGTTACAAAAGCACTCTTGAGTTAAGACCCATTTTTGTATGGATTCAACCTACAAACTATAGACTGTTAAGGGATCTGCTGAATTGTCCTAATACCCTGGTTAAGTAAGAGCACACCAATATAAAGCTTTTACACAGAGAAACAAGCTGAAAGAAGATGAAAATAAACCAGTTCGCCTTCTAGAATACACTCCCTTTAAATGCAATTAGCAACCTGGCAGTTATCTTAGAACCCACTAATATATTCATATCCCAGTGTGAGAACGAGCTCATGGACAGACTAAATAAAGCCTAAGTAAAAACATACCAAACTCTTTTTCAAATCCCTTGAGAGTCTATCCAGAATTCTCACATATCACCCTTAACTTCGTTTCCCAAGTTCTCAGTACTTCTCTGCTCACATGCAAAGTTAAAAAGATAGGGCCTGATGCATTTAGAGATTGCTGCCTTCGTATCACTATACATTTCTGCACCATAAAAGAAGTTAAGAAGGTTTTACTCTACAAGGTGTCTTTGGGGTTTGCTTTTTTTATGTTTTAAATTGATATAATTTCTTTTATTTCATTACACAATCCAAAGTTTAACTGGTGAGGCTTGAAGTAGGCTCCAAGAGGTGTGAAAAAACTGGGTGGGCTGCCAGGTAGAAAGCACTGCAGTCACCGGCTGCAGGTCCAGTTAGCCACTAGTTATGGCTGGCAATCCTCAAGGTTAACACAGAGGCCAATGCTCTTTAACAATTTCAAGAACACACGTGATGTAAAGTTTGCAGATGACGTCAAACTGAAGGAAGTGCTTAACATGTTGGGAGGACAGGGGTGTTATTCAGAGAGACCTCAGATGCCTGGAGGAATGAGTTAACAGGCACCTCATGAAGTTCAGTGAGAACAAATGCAAAGTCCAGCACTGGGGCCTAAATAACCTCAAGCAACAGCACAGGGTGGGGACGGGCTGACTGTGCAGCGGCTCTGCAGAAAAAGCACTTGAGGGCCTGGGAGGCAGACTGAACAGGAGTCAGCAGCGCGCCCCTGCAGCACTGACAGAACGCTGCATCCCGGGCTGTATGAGCCAGGCAATCAAGTGACTTACCCCCTCTAATTAGCATTTGAGATCATTATGCCCAGGGAGTGCACAAAAACCCCTGGAGATGGGAAAGTGCAGCTGATCAGCCCTGCTTTGAGCATAAGGTTGGAACATCCACAGGTCCCTTCCACTCTTAAATTACTGTACAATTCTCAGATGTTCCCTCCACGAGATTTTCATCATGCAATTGTCTTTTCTGGGATTCCTTGCATTTTCCTCTGTATTATCACATGCTGGTAATTGTCAAATAACATACTGAGTATGTAGGCCTCTGATCTGATCCAAAATTGCAATTACACATTCATGAATCATCACTGTATCTTCCCTAGCACTGCCCGGATTTCAGATTGAGGACCATCGGACTGTTTGCAGAGCTCCACCATGTTTAGGCTGATGAAGGAGACAAATTATAGTTGGTTCTGCATCTATGCTTATTTTCCTCTTTCTCCACCACTGCTTCACATGAAAGTGCATGACACACAATAATTTAAAAAATAAACAAAAAACCCCAAAAGTAAAAATCCTCCTCAGCCTGGTATTTTTAGTGTTACTCGCCAAACAATCCTTTTTTTTCTCTCAAGCCTATGTACAGTAAAAAAAAGAAACACAGGAGCATATCCTCTTACTTTAATAAACGTATTGCATGGCTGAAGCCATCTCCTTCTACTTGTACTCCTTGGTGAGGAATGTCCATATTAGACAACTAGGAATTAACAAGAAAAATGTTATTCCAAGCAAAAAGTCAAACAAAATAACGGTAACTTTTTAATGGATTTTTTTTCCCCTAAGGGTGACAGATGTTTCACATCCTCAAGCACTGGAAAGACAAAAAACAGTCTATGCAAACTTGGTATAAAGTTGTCTCCCACCCTGTCCCACAAGTGTGTCTGTCTTCTTGTTTTTCCTTTTCCCTCAACTTTTCAAGCTTTTTGCAGTGCTTGGTATTAGAGAACCAGCTCTAACATGACTAGAGCAATCCAGTGAACATCAGTCACCCGAGCTCAGCTAGCAAGGGAACTCCAAAATGAACACATGACCAGAAGATTGCCAAATAGTCTCATCTAGAAAAAGAGAATCAGCAGTAGTAGAGGCGAAGAAGAAAACAAAATAATTTTCAATACATACCTCCACACGAAGCCCTATAAATGGCATATTCGTATCGCACATGGCTACAATATGAGCTAGGACTTTATTGAAGGCACACATTTCTCCCGATCGTTTTGGTTTCTTAGGTTCTATGGAACATGGATCACCAGATAACTAGAATTAAAATAAAGACAAGTGTACTTGCACATTTGGAGTACATATTTTCTAAATATATCAAAGAATTATCTCATACATCCAAGTTTTAAAAGACACCCTGAGCACAAATTCCCGGAAGGATCTGTTTCACCTCAGGACAGAAGTAATTCAGTTAAAGTAATTTTATAATCACCTCCTTCCTTAAAACAGTATTTACATATCACCAAGCCATGTCAGCCTGATCCCTAGAAGTAACTCTTACCAACCCCCGCAGGTCTTTCAAAGATCACAACTACATGGCACAAAGCATATCACGTAGATACCAGTGCTCTGCGTATACAAGCTACTCTGGCTACCTCAGCACAGTGCTCTGCCTTGGCTCTTCAGAACAGCTTAGAAGGCCTGGCATGAATCAAAAGACAGCTGTTGCAAAATTCTCAAGATGTTCTCCCAACATCTCCCTACGGAAGCAGTCAGAGAACCAACCTGTAACACAAGTAAGATGCCAGCCATACAAAAATTTTGAAACACCACTAGTAAAGCTGGTATTGGTGCTCAGAACACGTTTAGCTTTCACACTCTACAACTAGCCTGACGGCTTCTGAAGCACATACCTTGCGCTTGACACCGCTTTTCATTTGTTTCCCACTTTTTGTGTCTAGTACCAACTCTTCAATGTTTGGTTTGAACTGCTGTAGTAAAAGCGCAGTAGCAGGGCTGTCATCTCCTTCAGCATAGCTCACAGAGAGAAAATGGTACTTGTACTCTAATTCAGTGGGGTTGCCAGGAACATCAAACATCTCTACAACCTGTATTTAAACAAAACAACGAATTGAGAAAACCCTCAAGCTAAGAATATGCCCACATCAGTTCCTATCCTCTCCACCTCAAAGACAAGACATCAATCTTTTTCAAGATACTAATACTGTGGCTAGGAAAGGGATGCAAGAGAAGGAAGACTAAACTTTCAGGAAACACAAAGACAATGGGAACGTTGCTGAGTAATAAACCTTTATGTCTCGTCCTCTCTATAAGCCTGATTACTTAACAAACCCAGTGAATGAGAGAAGGGAGGGAGAGGGGAAAGTCAAGGATTACATCAATTACTTAGTTCCTAATGACAGAGTCAACAGTACAACAGGCAAACTATGTCTGGTATACCCGTAATATAAATTACAATCCAAAAGATTGAAGCATTTTTCAGTTACTTACAATGTAGTACTGTGGAAGGCGAGTGAGTCTGATAAACAATTTGTGTTTGGAAAGGCTTCCCACTGGATGGCTAGCATAATTAGCTAGCTGAAGAGTTTCACTGCTCACTGTAGGCAGATGTTTTATAGACTGTTTGCAACGTTGCTGTCCAAGCCAGAACCTTGCATTGAAATAAAGGTATTAGTACCCTGAGACGGTTACACATTATTCTAGTATACTGCTGTTCAGAGCGTGAGTGTCAAATGAAGAGACAGTCATCTTCTAACATAACATCTATCACTGCTGCTCAAGTTACATTAGAAACTCACACAGAGAGTGTCATATTTTCTTATTACTATCTTTACACAGTCTTCTGCTTGAGTAACCGAGAGCTGTTAATTTAAGAAAAGCCATGAAATTACTTGCTGAAGGAATACATAAATTAATTTTTATACATCACAGTATGAAATTAACATAAAAAAGAAGGGACAAATTAAAAAAAAATGCAGATTACAGTCGTTTTACAATTTGGAATTTTCAATTATTTTTTGGTATAGAAAAGAAAATCCTTGCTTCCATAGGCTGATAATCAACACATTAAAAATGGTCACCAAAGCTGGACAGCACTATGGATTATGCTGTAAATAAACTCATTTACCTGAGTACGTTTGGATATGGAGAATCACATGTAAGACACCAAATTTATTCAAATGTTTGGAATTAAACTTTGTCCTACTCCAATGGGTTCTGGCTATAGTGGCAAGGCCAGAAAGCCTAGCTAGGATTGAAAGGAGCTCAGAAATGTGAGGCTTGGTTTCTCAGTCAAACTTCCACTGAAAACACCAGTGGAAAGTGTGGGTGCCCAGCATCTCTCCATCATGACGTACCACATTTATTCTTCTAGATACATGTTAGATACAGCTGTCCTAAAAGTAATTTTGTGGGACTGCCTAGCTTCCTCAAAAAGTGCAGAACTATCCAAGCCATTATCTTGAGTGCATTATTTATAACAAAGGGAGGTTGATTAGTTTCTCCAGGGTGCCAGTGCTTCATGCGTCATCATGCTTCTTTTAGAAGCAAAATTTCTCAAATAGAGGTTTCACCCTGCAATTAGCTCAGAGTACTGGGAATTTCCAAAATGACAGAGCAGGTGGAACTTAGTTTTCATGCAGATGCAAATTGTATTCGTATTATTTGCTACAACCTCT
Source organism: Buceros rhinoceros silvestris (assembly GCF_000710305.1). Classification (NCBI taxonomy): domain Eukaryota; kingdom Metazoa; phylum Chordata; class Aves; order Bucerotiformes; family Bucerotidae; genus Buceros; species Buceros rhinoceros. Next base: position 17,970 of record NW_010390090.1, on the reverse strand, counting down.
TATGGGAGCCAAGTGTATCTTGCATTTAAATCTCAGGGGTTTATGGAAGGAAGATTAGAGGTTTAAACCAGCAAGGGCTGAAGTGTTAGAAGATAAACAGGTATTATTTAAATCATCCTAGGCCACTTCCTGATTTTTCATCTGTATTGTGAGAAGGGAGATCGTTCTTGCTGAGAAACAAGCAGAGTTCAGCTGTAGAAACAGTGCAATAAATGAGATAGAAAATGAACATGAACACAAAATGAAATCCTCAGGAAGCAAGTCATCTGGTACTGACTTGAAGTGAAAGGACTTCATGCAGAGTGTGTGCATAGCAATGCATGAGGCTCTGTGTAAGACTAAAGGAGGACCTACGGAATCAGCTCCAAGCCAAAGCAGAATTTCCTCCACCTATTTAAAGGAGATGGCAAATACTCAAGGTTGCTTAGAACACCAAGAAAGTGTATCCACTGCTGTGGCAAAACACAAATCCATGCAAGCGTGATCATCTGAAATACAAATATGGTGATTTATTCTATGCAAATTAAGTGAATCATTCAAGTCACTTACTTGAGCTGCTGGAGCCAAGGAATGATGCGCTTCATATCATCATTAACAGACTTCTCTATCTCATCAAGTGTCGTTTGATCTGCAAGAACATCAGATGAGTGAATGGACTTAACATCTGCTCTTCAGACAAAATTTTTATTTTCTAATGAAAGTGTCTTATCTAATTTAACAAACAATCACAGAATCACAGAACAGCCCAGGCTGGAAGGGACCTTGAAAGATCATCTGGTCCAACCTTTCATGGGAAAGCGAATCTAGATGAGATTATCTAACACCCAGTCCAATTGCATATTGAAAACCCTCAGTGATGGGGAGTTTACCACATCCTTGTGGGGGTTGTTCCAGTGATTGATTATTCCACTGTAAAAATTTTCTTTTTTGTATTAAGAAACCTCTCCTGATGCAACTTGCAATTGTTGCCCCTTGTCCTCTCCATGTGGCTCATTGTGAAGGGAGAGTTTAAGATATACAATAAATGATTCATAATGCTTGTAAAACCACAGTGGTCACTAACTCAAGATGTATAGATCACATAATGCAATTCTCAATCAGGTCCATATGAAATGACTGCATCTATTAACAGTACAACCCAGGAATCATGAGTCATAAAGAGTATGCATTGCAATGATGCCTAAGAGTATTTAGTCTATTGTCCTCTTAAAATATACCTAACTGAACAGTGACTCTTAAGCACAGAAATCCACTTCTCCATTCTTCGAACTCGAATACCTAGATGATGACTCAAGTGCAGTGTTAATTTGCATTACCCTGATTTACTTACAGAACTTTGCGGATTTGACAGAATTGTTCATACAAAATTACATCATAATGCAGGATTCTTGGAAGATACTAAATACAACCTGGTTTTACACCTACTTACCAACACCATACAGCATGAGTTGAAACATTCCCGAGTGGAGATCAACAAATACATGCAGGCACTCCGATCGACCACATGGTTCCAAAATCGGAATTACAAGAGTTGGAAGAGCCGTCTCAATGAATGCTAAACAACATTAATAATTTAACAGAAGATTCAAGATTATCATATTAAAACTTTGCCCATTATGATCACAAAACCTGTTACTTCATAGCAGCAATCTTCACTCGCACATTATTACTGAATATAAGAATCTCTCTGAGAAAACAGCACTAGTAACAAACCAATGAGAAAAGACAGACCAGATTTGAAGGAGATTATTAATCCCTGAATATCTTTTAAGTCACTGCTTCATGTTTATAAGCTCCATTCAAATCTCAGTAGTTTCAACAATTTAAGCAAAGTCTTATGCAAAGCTAACCCAAGACAGTGAAGGATTTGCTTTCAGATGTACAAGATTTACAACAATTTTTAACCCTTCAACCCAGACTATAATGTTCTACCAGCTTCATCTATTATACTGCATTTAGAGCAATGAATATTTTAGAACAATCAAAGCAAAATAATTTAAAGCTAAGTCTTGATAATTCTGAACACACCTCCCTTTATTTTTTAATATTTAAATTAATGAAAAATAGACGCAGAAAAAAAAAAGGAAACCATTCCTAGGCACAAATGGAAATTAACTTGAAACAAACATCAGTAGAAACCACATACAATTGTCATTAACATTGTAGCTCTTAAGAATGGCTTTCAGCTCCTGGAGTTTTTGATGAGATCTTGCATGGACACTGTCTATTAGGAGTTTTTCTATTGATAGGTGGTCAATCTGTAAAAAAGTAATTTTCTTTTTAGCAAGTTCGAATTTATGTGTAGACTTTTGTGATGTGTAGACTCTTGTGAAAGCCAGTTTTAGTCCTGCTAACAGGGCAACAAAGCAGTGAAGATGCACTGGCAGACAATGAATATGAGCAACTCTGCTGAACACAGGAGTGTCCAGAGGCTGTTGCACTGCCAGCACTGAAGCTTACGCCACTGCTCACATTCACTCTAGCTTACTTGTGCAATCTAAATTAAAGCATTTGCATATAAATCCTTTCATATTATTGTCACGTCATTCACATATTTTGCATAAGCAAAGCTACAGATTACTGCAAAACCTTTTTCTAGTTAACCTTACATTGCTTTGAAAACTTTACAAGGTGAATTAAACTCGAATTTTATTCTAGCCTAAGAGATAAATGCAAAAGAGGTTTATACCAGAGCAGAATTATACAGTTTCAGTACATGCCTTTGTATATACCTGAATGACCTTCCCCTAAAGACTATCTTTCCAAGACAAGGCCTTAAACTAAAAGTGTTTATCGATCCACAGGAGCAGCTGCTATGAGTTAAATTTTCCTCACAAGTGACAGGTTTTATAGCTACATCCTACTTTCAATAGGTTAATGTGTAACAACCTGCTTAGCCAAACATATTTGTTCACAACACTGTTTTATACAGTATCTTAAATAAACAAACACAGTGTGCTATCTACATCATTACAACTGAGATCATTATTCAAACACCAGAACATCAGTCTCTATCCCATAGCTGAAAATATTTTAAGCTCAGAGCAAGTAGTTATAAAGGGAGTCAGCAATAGCTTCGATAAATCTCAAATTTACTGTGGCCCCATATCTTAATCTACAGTCTGTAGACCTGATCCAGTGAGCTTAGATTCCATCAGCTCCAGTGCAACTTGAGCAGGTGTTCTAGATAAATCACATTTTCCTGAGTTTAGACATAAATACGCACCTTCACTAAATTAACTGTATATTTACTACCCTAAACATGCTAATTCAGGCTATTAAATGAGTAAATTTAGTATATATCTATTACACCAATAGTAGAATTCCTACTCTAGAGGTAGAGTACAAGGCTACTACGCTCCACTAAGTTTCCCACATTCCTCTATAGCCCAGTGAAGTTCTTGGCATTCACCATATAGAGACTCATCTGTCAGACTTGGTAAACAAGACGGGCCCAGAGGCTCAAATACAAAGCATGTACAGTAGGTGAAGGCTATCAGCAGCAGAAAGTTCTACAAGACAGGTAAAGAATCCGACCTGGGGAGTTTTCCCCTGCGGAAAAAGTACTCAAAGTTTGAAAACTACACCATTTATTCTGGTTTATTAACTCTCCTACAAAACGCAAACACTGTAAGAAATAATGACAAACACGCACCCTGATACATCACAGCCACACTTGCTGAGGAACTTACAGAAGATTTATTATAACACCGAGAATGCAGTTTCTCTCAGATATCATTAGCTAAGATCTAGAATTATCACCCGTGAAGCCTTATCCAAGCAGGAAGTTGGCTGCAGTTACTCATTTTGGATCAACAATCCCATCTTTAACAATATAAAGGCACAGTCAAATAGGCTGCAAGATATAATCTGGTTAGTGGCAACGTAAAACCAAGCTTCACCTAACACTTGTAACAAGCCAACCACACTAGCTCTTTTGCACAAGATTTCCAAACCGTAATGTAAGATTTTCTAAAGTGAACAGCACTGCTGTGTAGCCAACTCAAGTGACACGGGGAAGCTGGTTTTCAGAGGAAGTTTACACAGCATCTTCAAGACAGGAGAGGAAAGAACTGGCTTTCTATAAAGCATTTCAAGCCGAACGCAAACCACAAGTGAAACTTTGCTGTTGCTTTCCCCCGGCCTCAGCATTCTGTCTTATAAGTGGTATTAAATGCTCTGTGAAGCAAGTGTAATTTTTAAGATTAAGTCAAGGCCAATAATTAACAACAATTTTATGTCCCAACATAAACACAACACAATCCAGAGTAACTGCTGACTAGGAATGTTAGAAACAGCTCTTTAAATAGAATCAAAATGCAACAAAGTGACAACGCAAAGCATTTTTAAGTTTGTGAACTGTAAAACTAGATGCCTACTGCAAAGCAAACCTTTACCTTCATGGCTCTTTCCATCAGTTTGGAATCACAGGCTGGCAGTGGAGGCTCGTGAGATATTTGTAAGGGTTTTGAGACATCAGTCTCATCAATCTTAATAGTGACCTTATGAACAGATGCGGTCCCTGTTTTCCGGCCAAGCACCTGTTGACTTAAAATAAAGAGAAAAATTAAACCATATAACTGGAATAGCAGAATATATATTTTTTTGGTAGCTAATCCTCGATTCTGAAAGTTCTGGTTAAAAATAAGGTTATGTCAGCTGAACTGAAAAAAGTGTCTTAGTTTACGCTTTAATGCAGAACTGCTGGTAAACTGAACTTCATAAAGACGTTTTAGGCAGCTGAGTATTCAACAAAATCAGAAGAGCATTTGGGTTGATTTTTTACATTTTATCTATGCAAGTCAAGCAACAAATATAGTAAAGGACTGATGAAATAATTTATTTAGAAATCCACATAAATACAAGCTTATTTGTAACTGTATCCATTGTTCTCCTGTACATTGATGTACATCCTTCACTATTTTGCAAGTCAAGCAACACGTTAGGTACTTAATGACAAGAACTGAGGAGTCTCACATCAAAAAGAAAGTACAATTCTGAAAATTCTGGCTCAAGCTTAGTGAACAAAACCCCTCCTATTACTTCATTTATTGTTTGTTAACAGCCCTTTCAAAATTAACTTACTTCCAAACGGAGAGCGAGAGACATTTCCCTGCATGATATCGCTCCACTTGCACGAGGTCGCCCCAGCGCTCTCGAATCAGCATTAGCGTTTGTGAATGCAACACTTCCAGCTGAAGTGCTAAGCAGAAGGAGTCTAACAAACGGAGTTAAGAAAATGTGAAACCTCCAAAAACTCTGCACACTACATAAATCTGTTACTGTACACTACATAAATCCATTTGTTAAAGAAGTGAGAAGGGATGCTGTCTGAAAACACACTAATGTACTAATCCAGAGATAAAGACATAAAAACAGCATAGAATATTTCTCAACGGTTTTTTTGCCCCTTTTTTTTTTTTTTAAAGTCTTACCTAGGGCAGGGTGTTAGACTACAGTGTCACAACAACTTTGCTTTATAGATTTTAACTCTCATGATCTTTTAGGGAAAAGAAGATTACTAACAAAGAAATTCAATTCACCCTATAGTTAACCACTAACCTAATCTTCCACGGTCACCCTAAAAACATGATCGCTTGTTTCTGCAGAAACTGTTTCACTGAAAGCCATTTCACTTTGTCAAGCAATTTGTCCTTTAGAGGCAGGAAAATCACTGCACGATCTGCTGCTCATGATATATATAATTTTATTATTCACACAGCTGCAATACACTTAACGCACCATCACCACCTTACTGCAGTTCTTGGTAGCAAGAATTGTCAGCTCCCATACCTTCCAAGTCGGCACTTTATTCTGCCTCTGCAATTAGCACATGCAACCAGCTGCTGCTGCATGGACTTACCCCACAACCCGCTGGCTTGAGTATCTCACCTTTACCTTTGCTGATTAAGTGCGTAAAATCAAATTTTACATGCTGGCATCGGAGAATAACTGTTTCCAAGGCCATAATTTTTACTCCACGTTCAGACACTTCCCCCTAGCTTAACAGGGGATCCATCTTTCCTGACCTCCAGCTACTAAGAAGAACAAGGCTACACTGAACTGCTTAGTCAGGAGCAACTTTCAGAAGGATACGCAAACAGTTGTACATGTCCTGAAGTGGCTTTTCATCAGCAAACAGCCGTGACTGGACCAACTGATGGATGAAGTTGATCTGCATGCTGTGAACCAAGGCTCGACCATCTTTCACGAATTAAAAATAATTCAAAATTAGACATCAGGAAACTAGGTATTTAAAATTATTAAATAAATTAATAAATTAGAAAGAAAAAAAAGGATACAATGGTACCAAGAGATTTCCATACCATAATTTCTAACAAAATAACAAAATCCTTGGTTTACTCTGGAAATTTCTACAACACTATCACAGTCTACCATTGTTAAGGTGTTAAAGGCCTATAGAGCAAGGAGAAAACAGGACAACTATATACAGCTTCACTACCTTGTGATATGCAAAAGACCCAGCAAAGAAGACTTATACAGCACCCGAGATGAACATCATGTTAAAAAGAAAGTGTAAAGGTTTGATTTTTTTTTTACCTCCAGTTTCCTTGTCTTCAACCAAAATTTCCAGTTTGAGAAGGCGCCAGGGGATGTCAGGGTCATCACCCATCACTGTCAAGGTGGCCTCAAACTCACCCTCAACTCGGAACTTCACACGACCATTGGCTAAGGAAGAAGAAAAAAACACTTCATTTCAGTCTCCTAAGATGCTTCAAGATATCAGTGTGGTAGCTCCTGGCACACACAATGGATTACTTCCCTGTGGTTTCTGCTCTGTTGCTTATGTTTCTGTGAAACTCTGAAGACTTCACAGTTGCTTCCGCAACATAACCAGTGTCAATAACCAGCATGGGCAGACATAATAAATTGTCCTGAACAGCAGTACTTTAGTTGTGGCAACTTGTTAACACTTGTACTACTATAATACATTGAGCTGATTACCAGCCTGACAAGTTACACAGAAAAAAACGTCTGGCTTAATTTTTTCAATTCTTGGCTATACCAACAATGAATAATTCAAGCAATGTTCAAAAGACGTTCAGAACATGGCCTCAGCCTAGGCTGAAATTTAGCCCTGGAAACACATCTCACTGCAAATCATTTATTTAGCACTAAAATATTGTAACTCCATTTTCATGTGATGAAGATAATATTTTGCATAATTTATATATATGCACACAAGCAAATATTATGTACACTATCTAACTGACATATATATCCTCACATCTTTGTGAGCATTGCTATCAGTTTCAAGAACTGGGAACAAAGACTGTCAAAACTATGTAAGCAAGGTTGTAAAGAGAGTGAGTGGAAGAGCAAACAATTAAGTACAAAGTTCTTACTATAACCCGTGGGTCAACCTTCTTCTCAATCACTTAACACCACACACCTTTACAATTAGACATATAGAAATTTCAAACGTGAACTCACAGATTGTCCTTTTTCAAAAGCATCCCAGACATGCTCTTAAAACAAACCAAACTCCAAGCCAGAAACTAATAGTCATTGAAATGCTCGGTTAACTGAAAAATCTGAAGAATTCAGACATATATTCATCTACGCTTCCATTAGACAAAAAAGGCTCTAATACTGATATTGCAAGTGTTCACACAGGGACAATGAAAACCACCACTAAGATTTTTCAGAAACATCTTCAGTCTAGGTCTGTGGGGTACGGTTTAGACGTGGCTAACCTTGTCTTAGTTAAAAGCACGGACTAGGTCCATTCCAGCCCTATTCTCTGATTCTGCAATAACCTAGTCCAGTTTATAGCCATTCTTCTCATAAAAAAATGGTGGTTTTAATGTCTGCCACTACTTGGGTAAACGAAAACAGAGATCTGGAAACAGATTAAGAGATCTGTCACTGCAGTGAGTCACAGGACAAAAGACATGCATTAAAATGAACAAATTCTATGCACGGAGTATCAAAACAGATTTAAAAAGCAACAGAGTGATTTGTTTAAGCTAAAGTTCAAAGAGTTTCTATAGAAAGATCTAAGAGTTTAATTAATTGCATTTTAAAAGATAAAGCAGTTCCATTGTTAGGCCTAAAACTCTTTCATAACACGTTTGCTGAAAAAGCAAGACAATGTCTACCACCTTTTGCCATTACCTGCACAGGATTTTTTCTTGAAAGTAAATAATATTTCAGCAATATTATCAGTGCCCTCGTTCTTCAAAAGAGGAAAACACATACTTCGATGTCATGCAGAGACAGGATCCTAGTCGTAATAGATGAAGCATGCCTAATGGTCTCTCTTAAGCTATCTCTCAGCTTTGCTTAAGCACTAAAGCAACGATTTTAAATTAGCCTGTGATGATGTATTCTTCAAAAAGTAATTCCAGTTCTTACCAACTGTAAGGTTTGCCAGCTGTGGAGGGAGATCTGTAGTCACTAGCCGATGTCGAAGAATCTGATTTAGCTGATGAAGTGTGGTTTGCTTCTCACTCTTTGTTATTGGGTCAGGTGGGATTATTTTGTCCTGTTAAAACAAACACAAACACAGTCCACTTAATCAAACATGTACAATCCATGTGTAATAGCAGTGGCGAAAACTAAACAGATTAGAAGTCTGAAAATATAAATCCTACAGGCCCTGACACACAAGTGAAATTTTCTATCTTACACTCAGATTTGTTTTCTAGCTGATTACATTTTACCTGGAACTGACCACTGCATAAAATTGCCTAACTTGGATCAGTTAAAAAAAGGCAGGGCCTTACATCAGGTTAAACTTGTTTTTAAATCCTGAGATCTGAAAGCAAATCCTCATCTGTAGCTATAGATCTAAGTCACAGGTACTACTACTGTTATTATTACTTCACAGAATCCTGTTATTCTGCATTTTAACAGTAAGAAGAGGCAGCAACATTAAAGAGAGCTGTTAAGTCTTTCAGTACATTTCCAAATATAGGCAAGACCTCTAAGAACTACAGATGTTGGAATCTCCTTTTCAGACTTCATTTTTCTACAATGGTGGCTTAGTATGTGCAAATACGTAAAGAACCAAGGAAGAAGAGTTGCTACTAAATACATCCTACCACAGAATTAGATTAAATGGAAAAAATGTTTTACTGAGAAAGCATAACTTGCTGAAATAGGAAATGCTCCACATGCGAAACCGACGCTACAGAGACTTGGCACTAAGCCTGTATTAAACTACAGTTCCATTTGCACATAGAAAATTAGTTTAATTAACATGCATTTGATACTGTTCAGGGGATTTTTTTTCCCCCCCAGACATACGGTTGCATTATTTACCCTAATGCAGGTAGGCAGACGCGGGTATGATCCAGTCGTCAGAACATCAATAGCGTACGGGATAGCAAAACTAGGTAGACGAGCATGAACCAAAGCATCTCTAGCTAGTGATGCCAGACGATCAGCAGTGTCCACAAACAGAATGGCTTGCTGATCCAAAAAACTTGATATCATCTGTAGAGGATAAGGAGCAAAGGAAAAAAAGAAAAGGTATGTGTCCAAAAATGCACAAATTAATGCCCCTTTATGTTCAGTTCATCTACTGCATGTGACTGAGCTGATTTTATCTATCACTCCCAATTCAAGTAATCACATCTACAAAACAAAGAAAGAATGAATACTCTGGTCATTACTTACATTTGTTATGCAAGGTCACTAAATCTGCATGCCATTTCTCACCCTGTGGAGGATCTGCAAAGCCTTACAGCTCTTTATCTGATGATTGCTACTGGAATGCAACCATACTTGTTTGTAATCACTCCGGGCTTGTGTTTTTGCAACATTCTGGACTTTATTCATATTTAACCAAGAGCAGGATGAAAGCGATAGTAAGAACTAACACACTGTGATCACCATCTTCCCTGTCACCTAACCCCAAAGCACTGCTGAAAGTATGTGCAGGCAAACCTTTAATTTTTTGCCACTGCAGAGTTCTTGGGAATATGAACTGTGAAAACACAAGATTATACAATTCCTAAATAGGAAGAAATTGGATATAATACAATATTAATTTGCCTATGAAATAGGCTTTTTTAAAAAAATTCTATAGGAAGGATAAGTTAGGGCGTACTAAAATCCCGTATCACTTAAGAGATTATTTCATACCGAACTCTTTGCTAACTTACCGCGCATTTTTCCACCTTTCCAGCATTATTTGCCCACTTGACTAAGGCTAACAAACGAACAAACAGTTGACGAGTGCGACTTGCAAACTGCACTATTTCTATTTTCCTGGAAAAAAACCAAAGGTGCATTAAGACAGTCCTCTGATATATAATAAAGCAGCAATTTCACTCTGTGCCCATAAAAAAAAGCTGTAATGATAACTTCCAATCATGTTAATGGAGCTATCACTAATATATGGATTGTTTGATTAGAATATGGGGGGGAAAAAAAGAGCTCTCTGTTCTGAATACCTAAATGCTAACAACACACGTAGATTCTAACCAACCAAGACTGTCTGGGGAAATATGGAAAGCATACTCACATGAATTAATCACCGATTGTAAGAGAAACCATTCCATAGTGAACTCAGTTAATTATTTTTATACCTTTTATGGGATTTCCCCAGAGTTTATAAATAAGTGTAAAGTAGACAAGGCAATATACCTAAGGGTTACAAGATCTGGCAGTAACATTATACTGACATTTACTAAAAAATAAAAAAAAAAAAAACAAAAAACCCCAAACCAGATACTAAACAAAATATCACCCTAGTAATTTTAAGAAGTCTTTACACGGTGTCTTTTAACAGCCTACCATTTTGCCAGGAAACAAGGTGGTGGTGGGGAGGACACCCCCCTCTACCCACCCCCCCCATCTTTTTTACAGCTTGCAAAGCAATTGGGGTAAGGAGAAATTACCAATAGTCAATATTCCTCCCACTGTGCTTTGTACGAGATAGTAAAAACACAGCATGTTTGCATGTCTTAAGAGCTATTTTTCATAAAAGAGAATGTGCAGAGGCACACCCAGATTTACTCCCTTCACTGCCGACCTACACTGTAGATTCAGTAGACAAGGCACACAAATCTACAGTGTACATCTGTAACACCACACACTCTGAAATACCATTTCATTTCTTTATAGAGGTTCTCCCCTCTTTGTACACATTCAAATTACTAATTTCACCATGGTTTTCTAGCTACTTTGAAAAAAAAAACAAAGATTTTTTCCTGATACAGTTTTACGAAGTAAGAAAAGCATTTGGACAAAAAAAATTATTAATCAATGGAACAGATATTGGTTCTACCAAACACAAGTTGCACTTTCTTCTGATCTTAATCTGTAAAACACATACTCATAATCTCCTACGCACAGTCCCGGTCTAGTGGAAGGTGTCGCTGCCCATGGCAGGGGGGTTGGAACTAGATGATTTTTAAGGTGCCTTCCAACCCAAACCATTCTATGATTCCATAACACACGTAGAGCCTGTTTCTGATTAAAATGTTGCTGTAACGAGGTTAACTCTTTTTACAATAAAAAGCATAATCTGCTTGTAATAGATGAACATTTAGGCCAGAAGCACAACTAATACCATCTGGTCCAGTTTCTTGTATTACGTACTACAAACCTCACCGAAGAACTTCGGCATTACGCCAGTAACTTCTCTGCGTTCTAGAGCATATGCTTTAGAATGGCACTCAGCCTGATTTTAAGATTTCAGGTGGTGGACAAGCTGCTACATGTATGTACTGCTCGTAGAGTAAGCATACTACGAAAACAAGATGTGGACAATTCCGAAAGATTGCAAAAAAATTTATGGGATTTAAAAGATTTAGAAAGCCAGTAATCTTTCAGATAAACTCCATATAGAAGTTGCTAAAATCTAATAGCTATGTCAATCAAACTTCTGCAGTGAGAACAGCACAGCAGCAAGAAAAATTCAAACTGATGGTTGTGTGAAGGAAAATCAAAGGTAGACACCCTCCCTCCCTATGCCAGAAAAAAGCATAGCAATTTAATAATGAAAATTACTGCTGCAACTAGGCATGGTATTCCAGTAACTGTTCTATTAATACCACATGCATGACGTTTCAGAAGACTTGTTACTTCTACTTTGACAGAATCTTCCTTCCAGAACCACCACCATCATCCCTGAATGACAACTCTGTTGGGAATTCACATTCACCCACTTCTCTACTAAGAGCCCAAAGTCTTTCAATTTTGCTGCATTTCTTCGTGCTTCGTTACAGATACAAGACCTCATGCTTGGCTGCATCCAAGAAAAAAACAAATCAAAGAAGATGAAACTTAATGAAAAAAGTACGTTGACAAGGCCTATAAAAGCAAAGCAAAGCACATTAAAAAGCTTTCTAATGACCATGGTACTCAGTGCATTCTTTACTTTAGTCTTTACCGGTAAGTTCTGATCTCATGCCTGAGTCTGGGAGCATGAAGCATTAGCTACAGCAGAAGAATGTCAAGTTAAGGGCTACTTAAGCAAGCCTGACTTAAGAAAGTCCATTGGAGAGGATGAGATGCATCCAAGGGTGCTGAGGGACCTGACCTGTGCCTCTGTAAAACTGCTCTCTACCACTTTCAAAAGGCCATGGTGATCAAAGGTCTTGATGACTGAAAGAAGGCAGACATCATGTCCTCCTTCAAACAGGCCAAGAAGGATCTATGGACCTATAAGATCAGTTAAGAAGTAAATCTCTCCAGAAGCTATGTTCATATAAAAAATGAACATGGAAGTAGCCTAAGAACTGCCAGCACAGACGCACCAAGGGCGAATCATCCCTGACCAACGTAACTGCCTGCTACTGGATGAAGATGCTCTGTGATCGAGGGGAGAACAGAAGATGTATTTACACTGACAGCTGCACAGCTTTTGACAAGATCTCCTTCAGTACTCTTGTAGCCAAGCTGTTAAGATATGGCATGGTTAAGGTAGGTGACTACAAGGTAGGTGAAAAACTGGCTGGACTGTCAGGAATAAAAGGCTACCAGGGGGATTTCTTTAATGCTGGTTACTAGTGGTGTGCTTTAAGTGTCAATAATGGGCCCAATCCAATTTAACGCCTTCATCAACAAATTGCATGATGTGCAGGAATGCACCCTTCGGAAGTTTGTAGGTGATGCCGAACTGGTGGGAGCAAACAGAGGGATGTCAGCTGGTTGGAAGAACTGGTTGATGGAACCGCTTGAAGTTCAGCAACACTACATGCAAAGTCAGGAATGCACCCTTCGGAAGTTTGTAGGTGATGCCGAACTGGTGGGAGCAAACAGAGGGATGTCAGCTGGTTGGAAGAACTGGTTGATGGAACCGCTTGAAGTTCAGCAACACTACATGCAAAGTCCGGCATCAGGAACCAAAGAGGCATCAGCAACGCACCCTTGCAGCAATGACAGGCTGTATTAGCCCCAGTGCAGCCTAGGACAAGGAAGGTGATTGCTGACTTTGAGTTAGCATTTGTGAGACTACATCTGAAGAACTGCATCCAGTTTTATACTCCCTAGCCAAGAAAGATACTGCCACACAGAAGAGGCTAGAACACACGACATACTCAGAAAGGTGTGTGTTTGCTCCTACTTAAGAGGAGAAGGCTACGGTGAGATTCTGCTGCCATCTTCAAATACTTAAAAGGGTGTTATAGCGAAGATGGAACTAGACTCTTCTCAAAAGTGAAAAAGGCTGAGGAATCACAGCCATAAACTAAACCATTAAAAAACTAGTTAGACATTCAGGAAAACAACAAGACACACAGTGAGGAGGTCAAAGAATGAAGTAGGCTGCCCAGAAAGGCTGCGAGTGTTTAAAGCTCAGCTGGATATGTCACTGAGAGATCCAGGCCAACTCTTCTACTTCATGCAGTGGGTTGGATTAGAAGAACCATTCCAACCAAAATTATTATTCTCTGTGTCTATGAAAGCAGTGAAATAGTCATTTTGTCATTAGAAAACAATGGAACTCAACGTTTAACAAAAATTAGGTGTGTAATTGCACTGTTGTTAAAGTTATGAATAACGTGTTTTACAACAGTTCTGATTGCCTTTTTTTTTTTAATCTTTGTGTACATGACAGAGTCTTTGCTGCAAGTTTGAGAAGTAACAGTCTTGTTTGCTAACTACTGCAAAATCAGTAGGAAAACTGCCTGGTTTTAGGAAAACAGTATGTTTATACAGTTCTTGGAAATACTTTAACAGTGCTTCTCTTAAATCATTCAGGAATGCAGGTATAAGGTTTTACCTTCCGTTTCCCCTCAACAGAAGGTAGGGCCTTGCAGAGACATTCTAATCCAGGTCCCAGTTAAATCTTATACAGTCATTACTGTATTTCAGTAAAAGTTCCCCACATATTTACTGGAGGATAAAGAGGAAAAGATAAAGAATACCGGAGAAAAAAGAAGAAAGTTTCCATTATCAAGAAGCAAGCCCTTGGATTTCCCCCAGAACTCAGCATTATTAACTTTACACCACAGTAATAATGTTTTTTTTCAACCCAGCCACCTCTCTATTGTTGCAAGAAGTTACTTATTCCTATCACTGATAACCAATAAACGACCCTTTACAAAGAACAGCTGTTATTATACTACAATGCATGACTTCCCATCAGTTTTTCTTATCATGGCATTTTTTAGCTAGGCACTGTAGTAACGAACTTAGGTTTTCTGTGAACTTTATTAGAGGACAATACCATCACATCTTCACCAAAGTACGTATGCCGTGTCACCAGGCTAATGTCAAGAAGTAGAGAGTGAAGCCCAACTACTGCTGCCACTACAGCTCTCTCAGTTAGGGAAAATAAACTATGCTCCTTACTGATTTCCTCCAAGAACTGGAAAGCCACTTCAGCAAGAGTTGTAAGTCAAAGTTAACGAGGATGTAAACATCTAATTTCAAGACAATTTCAATTGCAGGACATTCTTTTTAACCATTGAAGGCTGTTTTCTTTTCTTTTATCTGTAGTCCATTAGGACGTAAGTTGTTACTCCAGATCTGTGTGCCCCACAAAGCACATTCCAGCTTTACCAAGAAATGCTAAATATCTACATGGGAAAAGCCTCCCCACAAGTACAGGTGAGCTCTGGTCCTAAGTTGGATGTAATTTCCTCAGCAAAAAGAGTGATAATTAAAAATAAACAAAAACCCCAAGAAAAAACAGATGTTATGATTCCCTGAAAATGGGATTAATCCCGCAACATGTTATGAGAGTTTTGGAAGATTTGAGATAACAGAATTGATGATTATCTTGGTACACAGAATTCTTTATTGACATTTTTAGGAACATCATAGCTGTTATATGGTTCCAGAGAAAAAGAGGCCAAGTAGCATGTCAACACAAATAAAGGGAACTATATTCTGGCAACTTCCACAGAATTTATTCAAAGAAACAAAAAAGTAAACTAAGTTCTCTCATCTTTGGGGTTAGGGTGGGGAAGATGCCTGTCTTGGTCTCTTACATTTGTTCTCTAATAATCTTCAAAACACATAGAACAGATGCAGAAAACCGTGCTCATTGTAAGAAAGATTGCGTAACATGGAAAAAAGTAGAAAGCTTTCATTGCTGAACTGCTTCTTCTGAACAAAAAGTTTCTTTATCGCGCTAACTAGAATCTTTTTAGCTTCTTCAGTTCCCTTTCATATCACCTTTATTGTCACTTCATTGCTTCAAGATTCATGAAGAGAAAAATGCCCTTAACAGAGTTCACCTACTATAACAGCAACAGTACGTTACTGAACAGAGTAAGAACAACCAAAAAAGGAATAGCCCAAACAAAACCAAAAACCAACATAAACTAACATTGCCATTGATGCTGAGAAAAAATCTTGAAACTATGTAGTGACAGCAAGACAGACAAGGCTTATTTTCTTGCCTAAAGTCTAAAATTAGGAGAAATATTTCATTTAAACAGTTCTATATTAATCGTAACATCCTAAACAAGGTCTTTATTTTAACATGCTTTACGGATTGTCTTACTGTAACTCACCTTTCCATATCAGTCTTTCTTGGTAATCTACATTAAAAACAAAACAAAACAACAACCAAAAAAAAAAAAGAAAAAAGGAAAAAAGAGAAAAAGAAAAAAATGTGCATTATATATTGTTCTACTACATTTCAGGCTACTAGAAATATTTTAGTAACTTTTAACTGAGTGCAAAAACAACTTCTACATACCTATAACGAGCATTTCAAAATTTCTACAATTGTAAATATTTCCTAAATACAACAAAATTACATGTTTGATAAAGAAAGTAGTTTGACAGTTCTAGAAAGCAGCCTAGTTAGGGGGAAAAAAATTAAATAAATCAGGTCTATAATAGTGCCACAGGGCACCCACCACTGCCCTGTACCAGGTAAGCTGGAATTGGTCAAACTAATGTAAGAGCTTGATGAAGGGTGCTGAAATCCCAAGATTTCTGCTAATCTGGCAAGCCACACAGTGTCAGCGCTGCTGTCAACGCCCGTGCTTTGCAATTGATAACTTTTACTAAGCACCTATGATTAGAGTTAATTAATTCCTATTAGCAATCCTAGAACATCTGCAGCAGGACTTAAAATTGGCTGCTTCCCGATTTGCCCAAAATGAGCTTCTTTTCCCTTTTTAATAAACCTGAAAGTGGAGAAATGAAACGCTACATAACTTTATCAACAACCTGTGCAATAGATACTACTGTAGAGCATATTTCTGAAGTGTTCTACAGGTATCACAGGCATCTCCTTAAGAAAGTCATTTTTTTTATCCTAGGACTAGGCTGGTGCTGGTAAAAGAGCAAGAAATCGTTTTGTTGGAGGGAAGAAGAATACCTTCCGTCTGGGCTTTCTACAAGCCAAGTCCATACTTCCCGGGGAAATACAGCAGAAAAATCTAGCTCACTTTTCTTTTTGGAAGGGACATCACATAGCTTCTAAACCTTTTGGAGAATCAGCATTCCCTACGTGTTACTCACAGCACTCACTTTATTTGAGTACCTTAAGTACCTTAATCATGCACTTAAGTCAAAATAACCTGTTCTACACCTTAAAACAAGGTGTAGCATGCAGGCACGTGCTCCTACAAGAACACATACAGTATCAATTACTATCTACACACACCATGAACGTACAGGAAAGATTTCTTGACTGACATTTTGGGAGTTCTTCCAAAGCAAACTACAATTCTAAAACTACCTGTCCTTTCAGAGTTTGAACACCCTTAACCCCAGGTCAAGCAAAATGCTATTTACATACTTACCAGGTATGTTATTTCACAAGAACTATACCTTCCCCCTTCCCTCGTCCCCCCCTCATTTGTTCTGTATGTCACTTCTTAAAACATACAGGCTCCCCACAAGAATCTCTAAGGTTAAACCAAGTAAAAGGGAAGCAGGTTTATTCAGAGCCCAAATGTTTTCAGGTAAGTTTTTCCTGGCCCAAAAACATTCCTTTGTTCTGCCACTTCAAACACATCAGTAGAGCAGATCACAAAGTAAATGTAAATAACTTGTTTTATTTCCCCCAAATAATCAAATGGTATTTTAAAATGTACACAGGTATCTCAAGGAGTTGCAACATCTGAATATATCTGTTTCAAAGATTTCTGTTTCCTGTGTTTTGGTATCAGCACAAGCACTACACTCAGGCTTTTGGACAGTAACTCAGTGGTGCACTTAGAGCTTTAAGCAGAAAATCTGCATTCGGCTGCTCTGCACGTCTCACGGTAATTTTCTTGCTTTATGGCAGATCGCTCAGCAGCTTTCATCAGACCCCTGAACACAGCCCGATGCAGAGACAAACCTGCACGAACAGGGCACTCCCCTGGGGTGGGAGATGGGGGTCTCCCCTCACTCCAGCCCCGGCCGGGATTCGGGGCAGATCCCTGCCGAGGTCTCCTCATCCTCCCGGGATGCCGGGAGGCAGCACTGCTAACCGGCCAGGGAGGGAGAGGCGCGGGAGCGGGCCGGGGGAGAATCTGGGGCACTCACAGGTCGGCCAGCACGGTGAGCTCGGCGTAGGTCCGGTGCAGAAGGAAGTCGATG
>NW_010390089.1:11178-15078 GCF_000710305.1 Buceros rhinoceros silvestris | reverse complement strand
ATAATTGAGATGTTTATTTCAGATATTTTATATATTGCAGAAGAAAAGAGAAATGAAGAAATGAAACACTCTTCAGAGTGACTAACAGGAGAGACTGTGCTGTCTGTCATTACATTTGCAGTATGCAAAGAAGACATATGCCAATTATTTTTTGTCTGGACACACAGTCTGTTCCTACGCCCACGAAATGTGCAGCACTTGAGGCTCTGAAAGATATTAGTGTTTCCCTTACAAATCTGCTTTTGGGGTATAATGTATAAGTTATCAATTGTGCATTTGCTGAAATCCTTGTTCTCAGCTAGGAATGCATTTTAAACAGTCTCTCCTTGGAAGTTATTGGATTAGGGGTTTGGTACCTCTAGTAGGAGGCAAGTGATTAACAACTGGCCTTCTTTGCTTCTGTTCTTATGCAGTAATCATGTCACAATTTTAAGAGCTGTTAAGACACAAAACAGACTTTTATTTCCAGCTGGTATCTGATTTTCTGCATGTGATGTAATACAAGCCTTTTGTTCAGTTCATAGAAACTCAGAATTATAGAATACCAGGTTGGAAGGGACCTCAAAGATCACCTGGTCCAACTTTCCCTGTCAAAATCATGGTCTAGATGAGATGGCCCAGCACCCTGTCTGGCTGAATCTCAAAGTGTCCAATATTGGGGAATCCACCACTTCCCCGGGAAGATTATTCCAATGGCTGATTGTCCCTCTTGTGAAAAATTTTCCTTGTGTCCAGTTGGAATCTCCCTACTCCCTAAAATAACTTGTACCCATTACCCCTCATCTTATCAATGTGACTCCTTGTAAAAAGGGAGTCTCCATCTTTGTAGCCACAGTTTAAACACTGTAACATGGTGATGAAGTCTCCCCTAAGCCGCCTTGTCTGAAGGCTGAACAAACCCACTTGTCTCAGTCTTTCCTCATATGGCAGACTTCTTAGTCCTGCGGTCATCTTGGTGGCCCTTCTCTGGACCCCCTCTAGCCTGTCCACATCTTTTTTGGTACAGCGAGGACCAAAACTGAAAACAGTATTCCAAGCGGGGCCTGACAAGCACTGAGTAGAGTGGGATAACAACTTCTTTATCTCTGCTGGTGATGCCCTGTTGATGCAACCCAGCAACTTGTTGGCTTGCTTTGCCATAGCAGCACACTGTTTGCTCACATTGAGCTTGTTGTCCACCAGGACCTCCAGGTCCCTTTCCACAGAGCTGCTCTCCAGCCAAGTAGATCCTAGAGAGTGCTGCACTCCTGGATTGTGTTTTCCCAGGTGCAATACCCTACACAGAACTTCATACAGTCCTTGTGAGCCCACTCTTCCAGCCTATCCATGTCTTCCTGCAGGGTGACTCTTCCCTAAATAGCACTGGGCCCAATATCGATCTCTGGGAGACCCCACATATGATGGGTGGCCAATTTGAAAAGGAGTTATTTACCACCACCCTCTGGGTGTGACCTGTCAGCCAGTTCCCCACCCACGCCATGGACCACTTGTCTAGATCAAAATGCATCAGTTTCTCTAGGAGGAGGCTGTGAGGAACGATACCAAAAGCCTTGGGGAAATCCAGGTAGACAATGTCCACCACTTGTCCTGCATCAACTTTGTTGTAGAAGGTTTGTGAGTCATGATTTGCTCTTGGTGAATCTGTGCTGGCCTTTCCCAGCCGGAGATTCTTTCTGTAACCTTCCCAGGGACTGAAGAAAGACCGATGAGCCTATGATTTCCTGGATCGTCCTTTAAGCACTGCTTGTAGATGGAGGTGACATTAGCCTTCTTCAAAGTCTTTGGGGATGTTCTCCAACCTCCACGACTTCTCAAGGATTATAGAGAGTGGCCTTGCAACATCCGCCAGCTCTCCTAAGACCCTTGGGTGGGTAATGTCTGGGCCCATTGATTTGTAGGGGTCAAGCTCTTGTAATAGTTCATACATGAACCTTCCTTCACTGATGGTGGGTCTGTGTTTACATCAACCTGGACTTTTGTTCCCAAGGCTTGTAGCTAAGCACTGCTAACAAAACAGAGGTGAAGAAAGTGTTGAGAACGTCTGCCTTTTTAGCATTTTGTGACAAATTCACCTTTCCTCTTTAACAGTGGACAAATATTTCCCTTCCTTTCTGTTTGCTGTTTACATACCTGAAGAACCCTTTCTTGTAGTTTTTGACATCTCTGACCAACTTTCCATTTGTAGTTTTTGACATCTCTGACCAAATTTCAATTCAAGCTGAGCTTTTGCTTTTCTAACTGCATCTGTGCATGCTCTGGCTAAGATGCCTTTGTAGTTCTCAAAGAGTATTCATCCACTCTTCCATCTCTGGTATGCTTCTTTTGGTTTTGAGCAGACTCAGAAGCTCGCAGTTAAGCCAAGGGGTTCTCCTACTCATCTGCTTCCCTTACCTTTAAAGGACATGATCTGGTTTTGTGCTTCCAGGAGAGCACTCTTGAAAAAGTCCCAGCACTCCCTGGCTCCTTTGTTCTCCCTGGTAGCTTCCCACAGAATCATTCCCAACTGAGTTCTGAGCGAGCTGAATGTTGCTCTTCTAAAATCTAAACCCTTTGTCTTAGTACTAACCTTCCATGTGCTCAGCCAAAGTCCACAATATTGGGATCACTGCAGCAAAGTCTGTCACTGAGATATTACAAAGAGGTTTTCTTGGTTTGAGTAGCAAGTCCAACAGTGTCTCCTTCCTTGTTAGCACATCTAACATTTGTATAAGGAATCAGTCCTCTAATAATTTCAAGAACTTGATGGATGACATGTGAGCTACTGTATTGTTCTTCCAACAAAAGTCTGGGTACTTGAATTCACCTGTAAGAATCAGGTTCTGTTGACCCAAAGCTTGCTTAATTGACACAAATATTGTGTCTTTGACTTTATCGTCTTGGTTTGGATCAGATGCCTAGTGTAAAATCCCTCTTGCAGATGACCTCTCTGATCTTGACCCAGAAGCATTTGATAGGGTTTCCACGATAACCGTAATTGACTTCTACGCATTCAAGGTTCTGCTTAACATAGAGTGTGACTCCTCCACCTCTTCTTCCCTGCCTGTCTTTACAAAACAGTCTAGAGACATCCATTGCAATCCTCCAGTCATGTGAGTTGTCCCACCAAGTTTCAGTTATTCCTACGATATAACTTTCTGACTGGGTGCAGAGTTTCAGTTCCTTCTCTTTGTTCCCCAGGCTGTGTACATTTGTATACTGTACTTGAGGTGGTTGGTCTTCTGGTTCTCATCTTGGGAGGCAGCTAAGGAATATTTGTCTTTGCTCTGGTTGGCTTGGCTTATTCCCCGGTTAGTTGCAGTCAAGGGTTAAAGCTGGGCTGGCCATTAGATGAATGACAGATGGTCTCTGTTGACCCCTCTCTCTTCCCAAAGAGAAAGGAAATAAGGGAGAGGCTTATGGATTGGAAAAGGAAACTAAAACAGCTTTAATGAAACAATAACAATAAGAAGATAATACTACTAATAATGAAATATATACAGATATATACAAATCAAGTATTTAACCCAACTGCCTGCTGGCAATCAGGTCACTACTGATGCTGTGGTGTAGGCACTGGGGAAGTCCCAGACTGACTCAGTGGGAGACAGGAAACAGATTCAGGAGCTAGATTTGGGAACTGGATTCAGGAATGCATGTGTTGGGATTGCAGGCAGAGGAATGAACAGAGTCCTCCTCAGATGCTGGCCATTGAAGAAGAGAGACTGACCCTTGTGATCCCTCAGCTTTATGCCAAATATGACGTGTATGGGATGGAACACTGCACTGGTCAGTTTTGGGTCACCTGTCCTGTCCCCACAGGTGCAGCCTTTTGCTTTACGGCACCCTGAAGTGGTGCACAGGATTTAGCAGTGACCTTGGCCTCCCTCATCATCATCATGGCTTGGGTTCGCGAACGAAAAA
>NW_010390089.1:1790-11037 GCF_000710305.1 Buceros rhinoceros silvestris | reverse complement strand
TTCATCTGCCAGGGCCCAGCGAGCTTGGACGGTGACAGCGAAGTCCTCGGGTCGTAGGTTTGGTTAGAGTATCCTTCTCTTAGATGATGGATCCTTACAAGGCTAAATGAGCTCCATCTGCCCGGGTTTGGAGTCAGAGTTGTCCTTCTCCTAGGATGGCTGCCCGAAGGCTAGTGAGCCCATCCTGCCCGTGGACACACTGTGTCTGACCCTTCAGCTGAGACCTGTCTGGCCTGGGAGACCCCACCGGAGGCACATGCCACCACCAGCACAGCTCTCAACCTCACAAGGGCACGCAAGCTCCTTCCCCACGACAAGGGGGTGCCCGTGAAAGAGTCACTGCTCTACCTCCGGACATCACAGACCCAGGCACGGAGCAGCCGGGGCCTGCCAAGAACAGGAGTCCTGGAGGTCGTGGCCTCCACAGGAGCAAGTATAAGCAAGAGCCTTTCTGCACCCCAGTCCCTGGGAGTAACTGCAAATATCGAGCGCTGTCACTTCTAGAATTGGACAGTCTGCAAAAATGTGCTGTTAGCTTCAGAAAATGCAGTTCCTTAGAAGAGACTGAGCTAAAAAGCAAAATCACTGAACAGTTCTGTTCTAACTCAAGCCAGGACAGTTGCAATGGTGTGAGTGTTGCCGCTATGGACTCCGGCCCCCGAGTCCTTCAGTTTAAAACTTGCCTCACCAAGCTGGCCAGACTGCTGCCAAAATACTCCCTTGCCTCTTCTAGACAGGGGGATCCCATTTCTCCCTAACAGGCTTGAGCACCAATACTTTTTGCTTGCACCTCCAGGGCTTTGACGGCTTCCTTGATTCTGCCCAGGATCCAGTTTGAAAGTCTCATTTGTGACCACATGAAGGAGTTGCAATGGACAGTAATCTGTGCTCTTGACAAATTGTGGCACCCTCTTGGCAACATCTCGGACATGTTATGTGCCCCTCTTTTTATTCATTGGCCTGAAGATTTTGGCAGTAAACAGGATGCAAAATTGTGTATTTAATAAAGCAAAGATGCCAGAAGATGCAGAGGTTAATACCCATTTGGAAAGAGTTTGATTGTGTGGCTAATATTAAAAGAGGAACATGCTGTCTCCATAGACATCAGTAAAAATAAAACTGTTGACTTCAAAAGGGTTTGAACAATTTTGCAAACAAAACAGCATGGGCTGCGTTAACACTCCATTCAGCAGTTTTCTGCTCCTGACTTTCCCCGACATCAATTAGAGCACTAGATCTGAGAGATGACAGCACCAAAAACATTAAAATGATTGTGGTTTTACAAACGTCGTTCTTTTAAATCACACTATATAATAGGTTGCTGTCTAGGAAACTATCTCCATTTACATTTTTTGCCTAAACTTCTGTGGACCCTTTAATGCAGTCCCTGGTATGTATTTCACTGTGATTGTACAATTTCTTTCTCTGTGTTAACGAAAAAACATTCAGTTCACATGTCTTTCTACCTGTTACTGGGACATGACTATACCTCTCCTGTTGCAAAAGGTGTTTATTTAGGCACACTGAAGAAGACAAATAAAAAAAAAATGCAGAGGTGGCTGTAACCTACTGGCAACACCAAAGATGACTCTGCCCTCTGTTTAGTCTTTGATAGTTGGGAAAAAGGAGGAGGAACCAGGACATGCAGTGCATGCAGAGGAGCGTGAAGTCTCTGACAGTCACATGACACTGTATACTTGCGTCCTTCTACTTACCGTCATATTTGGTCCTTTAGCTGGGCAGAAAATAGTGGGATTAATAGTTGGACAAATAAGGATGGGGCAATGTAGGGAAGGTAGGGAAGAAAGGCTGAGGCTTTAGCCAGATCTAGTAAGTCTTTGGAAGAACTATTCAGCCTACAGATTTGTTCTTGAAGATGAGACCATCTCCAATAAAGCAACTGGATTTTAGAAGCTTTATATATGATGTTGTGCCCAAAATAAACATGCCATTTTCCCATAGTAGAGGCATATTATAAAACTGCTTTTATTCAATAGAATGCAGCACTTACCTGTAAGACCAGTGGCTTCTGCTGATAAGAAGGCACTCCACGATAGGAGGAAAAACAGGCCCGTCTCCAACATAGGAAACTCACACAGCTTTGTAAATTTTGTCAGGTGCTAAAAGGTTACTAAGGAAAAAAAAATTAAAACCCAATTGTTTTATAAGCTAAAATTGTCCCCAGCCTGATAAAGGATGAAAGAAAGCAGCCCCTATCACCATACTCATCTATAGAAGTTCGATTCAGGAAAAACTGCACAGCTGCTAAATTTTCTCAAACAAAGAAGAAAATCCAGCACGGGTTTTAAACAGGTGAATTCTACAAGTTGGCTATTACA
Organism: Buceros rhinoceros silvestris; assembly: GCF_000710305.1. Classification (NCBI taxonomy): domain Eukaryota; kingdom Metazoa; phylum Chordata; class Aves; order Bucerotiformes; family Bucerotidae; genus Buceros; species Buceros rhinoceros. The sequence continues at coordinate 8,698 of NW_010390089.1, read as the reverse complement.
AGTATTTTTGTGGTTTTTGAACAAATGCCTAATGGGTTGCAATTGATATTCTTCTCCCAGAAAAAGGGAAAAGAAAGTAATTTTGTCCAGTTTTGAAAACAAAGTGGCATTTGTTTACATTTTGTCAGTGCAAGAAAGATGAAGATCACTGCCCTTTCTACTGTAGTATTTTACACGAAGAACTGCAAAACACAAGAGAAAATGCTGGGCGACAGATATGCCTTTTATTTCTAGTATAGATAAACTGACTAGTCTAGTGTTTGCCTTGTATTTTTGTATAACTGCTTCTAGTCTGTAGTTCATAAGTTGCTGTGGTTCATAAATTCATTTTTTGACCTCAAAATACTTCAAAACATTTCCTAAAAACGTAATTATTTACAAATAGTAAAATAAAGTCCAGAGTCTTGCCCAATATTAAAAAGAAATTTGCATATTCTTTGTGGATTCTCACAAGTGAAATCTCCTGTCAATTTATGATTTGACTGTTTGTTTGCAAAGTCTTGAATCAACAGTGAAAAGGTTCAGGCTCAGATCAAAGATGTTCAGTCTCAGATATTACACATTTTATCCAATACATATAGATTTTCTTTCATTTTCAGAAATAATAAAGGATATTAAAGCTGTGACAACAGCATAAGAGGATCCCATGGCAAATGATCCAGCAAAGATCCCTAGGAAATTTCCCACTGACTGGAAGAATGCAGCAGCATCAAATGTATTTGGGTTCTCCTTAGGACTGTAAATGGATATAGAGCTGAAAAGAAAAAAAAAGGAATGGGAGAGAGGGAGAGAAGAAAGAATAATTAATTCAATCACATTGATATGATTTTGTAATCAATAATTGAAAATGGACATTCTTAGGGACTCAAAATGCAAAACAAGGCTTCTCTGCACTGATGGCAGATGGGAAAGCAAAGCAGATGGAGACCGAGTGAGAAATGGTTTATTTTCAAGGTATCACACCAAAAATCAGTAGTCTACCACCAGTCAGTAAAGATTTTTATACCAGCAGTGCCATAAAGAATATCGTTTCCTGACCAACTAAACATTAAAAGGTGGTAGATGTGTAAGAAAAGTGCAGGGAAGATAGATAACTCTGAATTATTTATTTGCCATATGTTTTCAGAGCAGTTATATATTCACAAATATTCTGAGAGAAAGTGCAGCTCTGTGGCTGAGGCTCAAATGGGTGACACAAATCACAGTAGGTACCAGAGTTGCAGCAGCAATTTTGTCATAAACCACCAGTAATTCCCTTCTTGGTGTCACCCTTTGTAAATAGAACTGAAAGCATATCAAGAGCTCAACAGTAGGAAACCTTGTGGACAGAATGACTCTCCAGAGAAAAACACTGCTGAGGTTGTCAAAGGTTATATCCTGTATCCCACCCCGGAGTACAGCCATCAAGAGTATTTCTGAATGGGAAATGATGCCACCAAAGGGAAGGCAATGCGCTAAAGTGTTTTTGAGTTTCAGGGTTATTTGCTACCAGTCAGTTACTGCCCAGAACACTAGTAACACCAGGACCGTATGTCTTTTTTTCCTTGCTGAAGCATTAAATTTAACAGATACAAAACAGCTCTAAGCTTCCCAAACTAATTAAGCATTTTAGATCTCTGTGGTTCTGTTGCTTTCAGTGCTTTAGGTCTTTAATGTTCATTGTCAAAGAAAATGTACCGAGTTTGACATTGAATTCCAGAAAGCAGCTTGGATTTCTGGAAAATGATTGGTATTTTAACCATTAAAAATTTAGAATTTTAAAAATGTTTTTAATATTTAAAGCTCTTGCATATTAAGCATGTTATCCCTGCAGTCTGATGACTTCCATCTGGAGATGAGGCTTAGAGATGAAGCTCTCTATGGAGGATTTTCTAAACAGTTCATTTAGGAATCTCCAAATAAGATGAAGACATGTGAATACAGATGTCATGCTTCCAGCCTGTGAAAAAGGTACAAGGATTCTAAAGGCATCACTAAATGCAAGTGGTGAATACTTATTCACTACAACAGAAATTACTAAGCACCAAATTCAGATACAGTGATTAGCAGCACTACAGAACTAGTGAGATGACGTCTAGCAGAACGTGCTATTAATATAAGTACACAAAATACCGTTCCCAGAGGAAATGCTAATCAACGATATGTTGCTATCTGAATTTTCAGTCCTTTTTCAACTTGTGACTCTCTTGGGCCAGGGATCAGTTCTAATTCTTTGCTTCTCTTGTCTTCTGATGATTCTTGAAATGCTTGTCATCTCTGGCCTACTCCAAATGTACTGTTTTAGACCCCACATGAAATAAAGAACTATACTAAGCCATACATACATTCGCTAAACTACCGGAATAGTTCTATCAAAGGACAACCTATCAACTGTGGTACTAACTTACTAAGTGTATTTTGTATACTTTGGTTTAGTTAGTTATGTGAAGTTGAAACTATTTGGTAGTGTAATTGGAACTGTTAAATCTAAAACTTTTAGGCATGTCTTGATAGCAAAGCAGACACTTGGTTCTCTGATATTTGCCCCAAATAACCATACAGAGACTACACCTACTGGTATTGCTTGGCGAACTATAAATGAGGAAATGATCTTTTGTGCCACTGGTGCTGCTGCAAGAATTAAGTGGTGATTTCAGAGAGATCACCCTAAATACACCCTAAAATCAAGGGAAACGTTTCTATTGTATTAATGGGCTCTGCCCACAGAAGGGATGCTTAGTACTAAAAAGTGAAACAAAGGAAAACTTGGCTTGGAGTTTAGTCATTGAATGTAAGCTATAGCCATTAACTGACTTTTTGTTAAGTTTGTTAAGCTTAAGGCAAGGAAAGCTGACTTTGTTAAGACCAGTTAGGGTTCCAGTTTGCCCTTCAATTTACCAATAGTATTCAGGTATACAGAAAACTAGAAGAAACCATCCTATTCTTAATATAGTTATTTCATTCTCACTAGGAAATATTTCTACTTGTTATACCCCCAAACTCATTATTTTTTAAAAGCACCATAAGACAACATATGCTAACTGTGGTTTCTGGAATAAAACTTTCCAGAACTCAGGATTCCCCACATTATTTTGCATTAGTTTGTACTAGATTTTGCATTATTATGTACTAGAGCTATTATTTCTTTTGCTGAATGTTTCTTCTTTAACACTAACTTTTTAACCTCTAAAAGCATCTAAAATGCATACTAATTTACCTGATAATATTTCTATACAAGCTGTATTTCAATAGAACAGAATTTTATCCTGTTTACTGCCTACTTTCTGCCAAGACAATTATTTGACCTAAAAAACAAAATTGCAAAGTTTAGCACTGGAGAGAGCCATAATTAAACTTACATTGCTATCTGCTCCCTGTGCCTGATACAAAAGGAGTCAATCATGGTTCATTAACAATCATTGTGCAAGAGTTTGACACTAAATTTGAAAACATTTAGTTTTTAAATATTAGAGGCTTTCTAGTTGCTGAAGTAGTGTAAGGAAAAAATCGGTTTATTTCTGTAAATTTGTATTGGAAGAGGATTAAGTAAATCCTGAAGATAAATGCAGTAGAAAACTGTTTTCAGAGACTGATAAATGGACAGAACTACTGGCAAAAATATGCTTTATCTGACACCCATTATGAGACAGAGTGGAGGGATAGGAATTAAAGACTTTTGTTGGGTCCTCACTGAATGCTTGGTAGACATAGCTCATCTGCCACGTTCCCTGCTACACATGTAAGTTTGGTAACTTCTGCCCCTCTTTCAAGCTAAGAATAATACTTAGCTTCCTTGTTGGTTCTTATTGGGATTAGCCAGCACTTTCTGTATTAGAAAACTATTTAACAGATCCCTTTTCCTTTCCAGTTCTCCTGTGCTTCCTTGACCAAATAACAACTGGAAAGAGTCCCTTGCCCTTCGCAGCTTTCAAAGAGGAAATACAGGCAATATTTATTCATACAATAAATTGCAAATTAGGATGGTAGCTTTTGCTTGAAACAGAAAGAAGAATTCAGAGTTTGTGCCAGTTGCACCATGCTGATGATTCTGCTTCTTCCCTTCCCTCATCTGTCAAGATCTTTTTAGGATGAAAGCTCAGCATGTTGAACAACGTTTCTTTCTATGGACTTCTATGGGGTTATAATACTAAAGGACTCCATGACAAGCAGAAGTGCTATTGCAATAGAAGGTGTACCGTCGTGTTTCCAGTTACATCTTAACTGATTACTTTTTACATCTTCAGTTATTCATAAGGAAAACATCATTTATTTATAAGAGCCTTTTCTTCCTGTAAGTTTTTCCAGCCTGTGAATAAGTGCAACGTTTTTTCCTTGTAAAAAACCCTGAAAGCATTTAGCATTAGAGCAAAGATTTTTCAGTAAGTCATGGAAGGTTTTTGAGGAAAAATCTGTAGATGAGGTTAAATCTTGTATCCTACCTTTTGCTCTTGTCAAAACCTGATATGGCTAGGGCTAGTGTGGCACCATCAAATAAAGAGATGTTACTCAGTTGTGACTAGCAGAACAGCACAAAGATTCTTGGTTTTGATACAAGCCAATGTGATGCAACACACGTATCAGATGGATTTTAGAAAAAGGCAATATGCTGAAGTACTTGGTGACTCAAGCATCTGAAGGAACATGTGTGCAAACAGCAGAAAATTTCTAATAGCATGACGTGGAAGCAATGACTACAAATAACCTGTAAACAAACTGTTTTATTCCTTTTTTCGCCTCTTTCTATTTGGCCAACACGAAAACAAACAGCTTATTATCTTTGCAGAAGAAGATTTCTTTCTACTTGCCAAGTCAAAAGGCTTCCTCTTGCTCAGTGACCTCCTTCCTATTTGCTGCACTATAATGAGCCACACAATACTGCACAGAAGAGAATCGGCAAAAATCTAAAGAAAGAAAAATCAAACCTGAAAATACAGGAAGGTCAGATATTCCTTAAAATACCTTCACTGAATAAAGTAGGATCTCCCTCAGGTGATAAATAATTGTAGCACTACATGGTCATTTTATCAGCTGCTAATTAAGAAAAATAAAATAGGCCAGGAAAAAAACTAATCTAGAGTGACTGTGGGGTTACATGGTCTTGGAAATAATGGAGTCAGACTGAACTGATAGATATTGGGAAGTTACTGCGTTAGTGGAAAATTACTGTTTCTGGGGCAGCGGGTATATAAGGCTTGCTGTGCTGTTAAATAAAGGTCTTCGATCACCACCCAGAGTCTGTGAGTCAATACGCCACAAGTGACATTATACTTAGACAGACAGATAGAAACTCAGACAGAAAAAGGTAGGTCACTATACTGTGTTGGAAAATTTGGAGCTTTCAGAGAACTAGACTGAACTGAACAATTTCCGTTACCGCACAACTGTTTAGCTATATAGTTTTCCTAAAAGTGTTGGAAGAAAGCAAAAAAGAACTGTAATTTTCCCACATTGTAAGTGTTTGAACTAGAAGCTACATGTGAAAGCACATGGATAGCACCAGACACCTACACCTTCTCTTGGCAAGTTTTAGGATGGTGAATTCTTCCAGGCTTCCACATAAAATAGCTCCTCCCAGACTAATAGTAAGTAGATGAACTATAACAATGAAAACAAATGAGATAAGATTGGAATGTATATTAAGCCAACTAAAGCACTTATGAAGTAGAGAAGGGTTGCAGACAATTAAGGAAGAGCAAAGAAGAGACCAGTGCAGAAAGGCTTTAGGACTAGCAAAAGCAGCCAATTGTAACAGTAGTTTGAGGCAAATATATAGAGATTCTCTAGATGAAAACTTCCAACAACAAACTTACTGTTTTCTTCAGTCATGTTTAAAACAGTGATCAGTAAGCAGCACAAATGCACAGAAGGTACATTAAAAGAACATAGATGAATCTTCTGTACATCCTTCTGTATAAAGAAATCTGTCTCCCTGGAATTTATTCCTAACAATATTTGCAAATGTTAGAGAACTAAGGCACCAGAAATGTGAGTTTCACAGAAATACACATATTAAAGCTTTCTACTTATGTGTGTATAAGAACTGCAAAAAAAAAAAAAAAAGTTACTGGTGGCTGAGTTACTGCTCAGGTAGCTAGCATTTGAACCGTCATTTTTCCAGCTACCCAAACTTTATTCTCCTTGGCAATAAATCACGTCATTCTTTTTATCCCACTCACAACCTGGTTTCAGCATATTCCTACTATTAGTACTGGGTTTAATTCTGAGGAGAGAAAAAAAAAAAGGTCTAGCAGTTATTTTAGAAACTATCTTCCAGCCAGGATTACACTCTGTTCCTTTTTCTCTGTGTCATGGTGTATTTGCTTCATCTCTTTTCTGTCCTTACTTTTGCTCTGTTCCAGGCTTTTCCAGACTTTATAAACCAAAAAGACAAGCTAAAATTTAAATGTATATATTTTGCCATTAAGGGAATTAGAAGTGCTGCATGTGTTAACACTATTACTAAATTTCTTTATGAGCCTGAACTGTCTTTTTCCTACTCCTGATAACTGAGTGGAGAGCCATCATCCACTTCCAGCTCTCATACTTCTAGACCCAACCATGTGAACTTGTAAAATGATGCAATAATTTGTATTTCTCTAACAATAAAATAGTGTGCAGCACTTACTTTCTTCAAATACAGCTTAATCTTTATCTCCTATCATCATCTTTATATTATTCTTCATTATAGCGTTCTTCACCTTTGTATTATCCTTCAATTTCTTGTCTTGAGCCACTAGCTTCCAAAGTTACTCAGAGTTGGTAAATATTTATCAGAAACATTTACACAACATTCCGTTTATGTGACAGTTCTTACTGTTAGTCCAGCGTGATGAGACCCTGGAATAAGGATTTTCACTGAAAATGATGTGTTTCTTTTGAAATACAAAAATGGAATTAATATGTAATTGCAAGTGGTCTATGAGTGTAGG